>NC_054587.1:1004741-1099741 GCF_017654505.1 Polyodon spathula
TTGCCCTCTGTGTGTTTGATACCCTGTGATGGAGTGGCATCCCATCAAGGGTGTTCATTATCCCTCTGCTAAATTTGCAGGGGGTTTGAATGCCTCTCTCAAATTCGGCTAGTAGGAGCAGATGAGGTTTTCAGTGTTGTGGAAATTCTTTGGGTATTCCATGATTCTAGACCGTGGGCATCAAACAATAACCAATATTAACAACAAACCAATAGCAATGTTCTCTTTTAAAGCCTTCTTTTATTAATCAAATCAAGCTTGCAATGCGCAAAACCTTTTCAAGTGTTTTAGAGAGGGTTTCTCTTTATAGCTACTTAGCCTTTTAATGTTGTATGCTGGTGATGGATATATGTGTTGACTGTGATTGAGGAATTCCAATTCCAAACAGTACCCAGACATATGTAATATGCCTTTTCCAATGAAGGCTACTTTACTGCACTCACACTAGCCAGAGCTATACAGGGAAGACTGGGTTAGAATATGCATTCACTAAACTAAAGTTTCTCTCCACTGTCGGACTGTTGCCTTTCCCAATGAAGGCTACTCTTTTCAATCAAACCAGTCTCATAAATAACAAATACGAGGTGTGCAGGAAGTGTCTCATTCGTGCTATAGGAAAGATTATGGACTGCCTCTTTATTGTGTCTTAAATAAGCAACGTGTCTTTGGAGGTCTGTGGTTGCCAGCTCATGTGTGGGATTACTCTTAGCACACGAGGAACATTCAGTATATAATCTCTCTGTATGGCCGTTTGAAGTCATGTATCCAATTTATGTGACAGTCAAACCATTCATTTTTGCATCTATAACCACAATGCCAGTCCTTAAAGGCTGCACTGTCTATAGCTGGAAGAGGCTTCACCTGGTTTGACTCTCCACAGACCCTCTGACTGTGTTCTTGTTGTTTTGTGTCAGAGCTGTTCTCCAGGGTGACTCTGTCAGCCTCTCCGAGAGCCACAGTGAAGGAGGGAGAGGCTCTTAACCTGACCTGTGAGGCAACAATGAACAAAACCCTCCACTCTCAACTCCACTACACCATTCTGAGAGACGGGGAGCCTGTGATTAATAGCACTGGCCCTGCACTGTACAGCATAGCCAGCACTGAGATGAGCCACGCTGGGAGCTACACGTGTGCTGTGGAGTCACAGGGAGTGAGGAAGAGCAGCCAGGAGTTACACATTGAAGTGCAAAGTAAGAACAGCCTCTTCAGATCAAAAAGTATATCGCCTATTTTCACCAAAGAAACAGCTTTTGCCCAGATCTTGAACTCTCCTGTTTATGCTTTTATATACCACGTTCTTTTTTAAAAAAATTTAAATTTTAAACAATTTTTTTCTTCTCCAAAAATGGCCTGCATCTTAAATTCGACTGTAGTGATTAAAATCGCCAACAAAAGAGGTGACTCCGCGAGTACAGAAACAGGAACGTGGCTGACCGCTTGATCAAAGACGAACAAAAATGTTCCTGGCCGATCTCGAACCATCCACGACATGCAAGTCAGATCGGAAATGCTGATCAGACCCCCATATTTTTTGACATGCCAAGCAATACCACAGTTCACAAAAAGGGAAAAAAGAGGTGCATTAATCATGACTGGAAAGGAGAAGCAGCGCTTAACTGCAATGCTCTGAGTGATGGCAGACGGCCGTAAAACTGCTTGTTCACTCGTAATTCAGGCTGCATCATTGTAAATCCATCTTTATTTAATGTTTTATTTTTCCCGAAATTGAGGGTGGAAAATTTGGGCTGCGTCTTAAATTTGTAGGACTGCAGTATCAGCGTGATTTTCAAAAGGGGCAAAATGAGGACTAGGTCGCTAAGGGATTTCTACAAACCTGATTTAGGTTGCTAAGTATATGAGCTAGCTGAAATTCGTCCTTTATTCACTTCTTGATGCTTAAAAAATATAAATCAAGAGACAAAATGGTGAGTGGATACAGGTGAGTGCAGTGCAGAGCGGGTGCAAATCAGACAGACGATTACTTGGGTGTTTGTTGAACTTATTTGACAATGTCCAGGGCCTTATGGTGAAGACCTATAAATAAATTATATTATTTATAGGCGTGTGTCACTCGTAACTTTAATCCCCGGGTTTGACTCGTAACCAAACTGCTCTCCAATCCACGGATGCCACTCTGTTTCCCGTCCGGGTCATTGAGTTTGCGTGCCGTAGCTCCGCCCCTTTTCTAGCTGGCCGACTTCCAGATACCCACGGGAATAAATTGTCATGCCTTTTAGTCCAGGGTACTCTGTTCCCTTTACACAGCGCCCTCACAGGTTGGGAGGGAGATCTAACATATGGTGTCACACATGATGACATTTAATCAGGCTTTTGAAATCATTTTGCGACCTGGTTCTTATTTTGCCTCTTTTGAAAATAATGTGTCAAGTATTCCTTATGATTGTGAATGGTGCTCCCTCACCCCTCCTCTCCCCTCAGAGTCCTGGTCGTGGATCACTGTTCCTCTCAGTGTCTCGCTGGCTTCGATCATTTTTATTCTGGTCACAATATTGCTGTGCTACCGATACAAGACCAAAGGTGAGGCTCACACTCTGAATTTACTAGTTAAACGCTGGTTTGAAGACTGAATTTCAGACACAAAGATTTTCTTCAAACCTTTAGTCAAAGTGATAAATTTAGAAATGTTAAAACAATCTTAATAAATTCAAGGACAACCATTAAGTCTAGTTCTTTCATTAAATATCTTGAGAGATTTCTATTAGAAACCTGAGTTATTGAATGTATTTATTTGAGTATTTATTTTGTAATAATACTGAATGAGACGACACAGACCTCAGAATGGGCTGGAATTACTCAGTTCTCCAGCTTTTTAAAAGTTTAGAGAACGTGTTACTGCCGCCAGCACTTATTAAAACCAGCCAATTGAATTGTTTCACCTTGTCACTTTCCTGGTGTATATTAACATATTAACATTCCAACTGGTTTGTGTCATGAATAGATTTCCATGTACAAACTATTCTTGCATTCTGATTAGAAATATGCACCATCTCCACCTTTAAATAAACAAAAAAAGACATCTTTTCTACCTTAGTTTACCATATAGATAGATCAAATTACACTGACCAACCCCAGGGAAAAAAAAAAACAAAACATACCTTTGTTTCTTTTATTTGCAGGTTTTCTTTTCACTGCTGCCAAATCGAGGTAAGAATATCGAGTTTAATATCAATTGCAAGCAGCTGAAATGGCTGACAGAATGACTATGTGCTTGGCATGACTCTTCTAGCTCTTGGCATGCCGTGACTGCAGGTTCTCATCATGCTGTGCCAGCGAGATCTCACGCTGCACACACACGGCGTTGTTGTGTGACCAAACCACCTTGTCTCATTTAGAGCCTTTCCCATGAATGCAGGCAATTTTAAAACCTGAACCAGATTTTAAAGGGTTTCTGCTGTAGCTATGTGGGGATCGATTGCATCATACACCTTTCACGTCTCACAACTGCAAGGATTTTTTTTAATGAGTTTAGCCATCTAGTTTCATCTGGTGTAACATCAGTCTTTCACATTCAGAGAATGGTCTGGACCGGTTTGGGACAATGAATGCATTATAGGAACATAAGAACATAAGAAAGTTTACAAACGAGAGGAGACCATTCCGCCCATCTTGCTCGTTTGGTTGTTAGTAGCTTATTGATCCCAGAATCTCATCAAGCAGCTTCTTGAAGGATCCCAGGGTGTCAGCTTCAACAACATTACTGGGGAGTTGATTCCAGACCCTCACAATTCTCTGTGTAAAAAGTGCCTCTTATTTACTGTTCTGAATGCCCCTTTGTCTCGTCTCCATTTGGTCCTTGTTTCTTTTTTTAGGTCGAAAAAATCCCCTGGGTCGACATTGTCAATACCTTTTAGGATTTTGAATGCTTGAATCAGGTCGCCGTGTCGTCTTCTTTGTTCAAAACTGAATAGATTCAATTCTTTTAGCCTGTCTGCATATGACATGCCTTTTAAACCCAGGATAATTCTGGTCGCTCTTCTTTGCGCTCTTTCTAGAGCAGCAATATCCTTTTTGTAGCGAGGTGACCAGAACTGAACACAATATTCAAGATGAGGTCTTACTAATGCCTTGTACTCTTATTTAGAAGTGAACTATAGTCGTACTGCAACATCATTTACCAGTAGGATTCTGGGAAGGGCAGGTTACCTGCTCTTAGTCATGGCAACGAGCCAGATATCATTGAGTGGCTGTAAAACTGAAAAGGAGACAGGGGTAACACGTTCAAAAACAAATGCCCCCTTAAACACATTTCCAGCTGATAATGTAATGCAATGTTTAGGCCAATGGACAGATGGGCATTATTATTTGAAGCTATTTTTTCAATACTGCACCATAGAGATTGAGGTTCACGAGAGTTGAATTTATCTTCATAAGACAGCTGCTGGACCACATAAGAAGTCAGCCAGTTATCAAGCAAATATGCGATGATTCTGAAACAGGATCTGAAACAATCCTGCTGTATTTGTTTTCATCGGAAGCAGAATCAAACCATTTTTGAATTTGGAATCTGTCAGTCCCAGTTAGGATAACAGGGTGGCTGAAATACTATACCTCAAAATCTCAGGGAATGTGCCCATGTGCTCTCAGACTGCAGGTAGAATCAGCTGTAGGCTGCCCCAGTTTGATGTTGGAACGAGATGAGGTTGAGTTTTATGGTCTGGTTTCATGGTGCACATAGAAGCAAAGCAACAGTAATTATCTTCTATCCTCTCTGGTACATTGATCCCCTCTCTCTGTCTCTTACAGGCGCCCTGCTGATCAGACTCCTGCACAGCCCTTGAGAGGAATGGAGCTCTCCAGACTTGGACAACAGCCTGGTGAGTTACTGACAGATCACGTGTCCGTAAAAAAAATACCATTAAAAAAAATGGGAATCATTCTATGATAATTCCAAAGCTTAATACTGTGAACTGTAAACTATACTAAAACTTAATTATTTAATTTATTGAAACAGTACATGAAATGGGGATTTAATTGAAGTCTATTAAATAATGTCTTAAATGGTACAGATAACATCAATCTTGAGAAGATGCATTCCTGATGCATGCAGATGCAGGCAGTGCTGGTGTATGCACTGCCCTGGGCAGCGTGCTTGCAGGACCTGTTCTTGTTCTGATGCTGGTTCTTTCTTTTTTTTTTGCTGTTGACTGCATTTCCAGGTAACTGCACCACATCCAAAATAGAGACCGTATACGCAGAAGCAATGCCATGTCAACAGAACCAAGGTCAGGGCCTCTGGAACTCCTCTCCATCCCATTCCACTTGACACCTTCTCTACACCATCTCCAGCCACATGACCACAAGGGAGGAGAAATCCTTTGTTTGAGAATTTGGCATTTATTAAACCAACAAACAAAACTGGAACGAATTAACAAGGCAGAACCTGGACGGCCTCGGTTGGGTATTTGGCTTCACTACCTCAAACACAACACAGTTACACAGAGTTACATAGTTACCGACTCAAAACCTCACCTAAACATCAACTCCCAAATTGAGTATTAGAATCTTTAGAGTTGCCGTGTCTATCTGTCCATCACACTTGCATGTATGCTTCTGTCTTAAGAAACACCTGTTCATTTGTGATGAAATCTGGTTCCGGACATTCTTTAGCATAACTATTGAGTGTCTGTCTCTGGGGATTTATGTAGGCTTCTGCCCTTAAGTCACATTTACATTTCATGTTTGTTGCTAATGACTGCAATTTTGTATTTCCAGCTGTGCATGTCACTGACACCCCCTCAGCATCCAATGGTGACGAAATCCTTTACTCTACGATTGACTTAAAGAATACAAAGCCAGGTATTTCTGTATTGAGTCTCCTCTCTTTCAGGGCTCATATTATAATGTGATATTTTATTAGCAGGTCAGAAAACAAAACATGTATTGGGTTGTCCATTAAATTTAACCTGTACATTACCGTGGATGGGTGGTGGGTAATTCACTGACACACGGGAGACAGAAGTATGTACTTGAAAAACAGCACAGGTGCCCTTTTTTATTTAGTTGTTGCTTTTTCTCTTTTAGCCCGCAGAGGGTGCTGTTGTCCGTGGCCTGACTACCAGCGATGGTAGACAGGCCTACAGGAACGCCAATGTCGGTAAACAGTTCAAATGCGGGCGCAGGTGCTCAAAATGAATAATCAAAAACAGAAAGCGAAAGAAAAAAGGGAAAATAAAACACAGTAATAAAACTACAAAATAAAGGTGCTGCATTTGGCAGCGTTAACCCGGCCATCGCTACCCGCACGGCCGGGGTCCCCATCCTACACTTGCTGCTCCCTCAGCCTGCTGTCTGTATACTGACGGGGTCTGCCCAAGGGTTCCCCGCTATCACTGCCTTGGTTTTCTTCTCTTTAGATTTCTTTCAGGTCTTTTCTCCCGGCAGTTCTCAGTTCTGGATCAAAGCTTCCGCAAGCTCGGCACTTCTTAGAGGGGCAGAACTGAGGGAACAGCAGAACGTTATTCTGTAGGGCTAGCAATCCTCCCAAGGCCCGCCTCTCAGCCACACAGAGAGAGGGAGAACCCACACACCCACCTCTCCATGTCACTGCCATGACCCACAGCACTATGAACGCACCAGATGAGTCAGCACAGATCTCCCCCTTGTTACAATGACTACATATTGAATAGAAGGACACTGTGTGATTCAGTATGTGATAATAATCTTTATCATACAAGTGTACTGTAGGTTGTGTCTATCTACGAATTCAATTTTCCTCTGTGGGCATGAGAGATTTGGACATTAGTGGCTTTATGAATATTGCTTTGCTTTAGTAGTTTGGTAGGGCTTTTGCATAGGCACACTACAATGTAAACCTTAAAGTGACTGGCATTTCGTTTCATTGTTCTATCTTTTCAGCTAAACCCAGATCAAAACGCGACTGTGATGCCCTGTACTCTGCTGTCCTTGTCAAGAAGCGAGAAGGTAAGAATGACAAAAAATCCTCTCTGAGCCACCAGCGGAGATATAGAGAACAATGAAGACAAACCCAGAAACGAATTTTTTTTTTATCATGTTTCAGTTAGACGATCTCAAACCTGCTTGATAGGGGAACAACTTTTCAAAATGTGTTTTAAACTGGAAACCCCTGAACTAAAAACTGGGGAAAATCACTAAAAAGAAAGACAGTATCCATTTTCCAAATATCAGAGTCATGAGAATCAGTTGTCCGTGTTTCACAAACAGCAATGTTAAATCCTAATTGTTACAAATAGGTGAGCAGCAAAGGAGGTTTATAGATTCCTAAAGCCAGTGGAACACGAGGCAAGCTTCAGCCAACTATTTCTGGCAGCTTTTGAAGCAGCTGGCTGATACAGTAGCAACATGATTACCAAACTTAACATCAATTTCATAGTCTTGCTCTATCTCGAAGCAGCTGCTGGAAAATGTGTAAGAAAAGCTTGCCTGAGAGTTGCTTTGTGTTTCATGGACTTCAAACAGCGACTTGGCTTGGGTATAACGGCTAGAGTTGTCTTAACTAATGTCGTCTTCCTGTTTAGAATTGATTTGTACAGTATGTAATCAGTCCTCACATCACGGGGGCTTCTTAAAAGTGTATGGTCACAGTAGAGCACTCAGAAACATGTCTAATGTCCAGAGAATGTGGTACCCCAGAGTGTAGCCGTTAACCATCAGAAATACATTGAACAGATGTGTTTTTCACAGAAACCAGAGGCAGTCCGTTGCATGCTGACAGGTTAGCGGGACCAGATGAACTTGGGGTTCACACTTGCGGTCCATTTTACAGCGCTGTTTAGATTTTTTTCAGAGTAAAACAGGTTTTAAAGGCCCTACATGGCAAAAAGACATCAGCTCTGCATCTCCAGCCAAGCCCAACCCCTTGTTAGCTGTATTTATCACTTCTCTCTTTATAGACATGCATACTGATCAATCCTTTCCTGATCACTCGTTTTATCACCAAACTCCTCAATAATGTGATCCCAGTCATTGTTTGATTACTATCTCACCTCAGAAAGCTCTGCAGATGTCTGTGATGTTCTTTGAGCTCTGGATGCAGAAGCAGCTGTCTCCTTTGTTTGTGTCCGTCTTATCTCTGTGGTGCAGGGGCTAGCTCTATTTCTCAGATACGCTCCCTTTTTTTCGGCTTCATTTGGCTCCTATCGGTCTCACTCGGCCATTAAAAGATTTTCTCTGCTTTTAACAGAGAAAAAATGACTAGAGACCTGTGCTTGACTTCTTTTTGATGTTGGACAGGGTCCGCCATTGGACCGGAAAGGGAAAATCGTACTGTCGGACCTGATCTAATACAGGACCGCAAAGGGTTAGACATGTTTCTGAGAGCTCCACTCTGGCCATCCCGCTGCCTTAAACGTCACCAAGACGTCATGATTAAATAATGCAACCATGTAAAGTGAATCTAAAATAATAATTCATTACTTAAGGGACTACAGTATTTTATATTTATAGAACAAGTGTTTCTTAAGTGTTACACATTGTCATTAAGCACGCTACTGAAAAAAGATCCGGCTGCAACTGTATTTTATAGACTACTAAACCAACACTATATATCCAAGTGATGTACCTAATGCATGATTGAATACCTTTCTCATCCACGGTGTGAATCTCTACCTGTAGATAACCCCAGTGCTGCAGACAACAGTGATGCCCTTTATTCAGAGCTCGACATGAAGAATGTGAAGAAGAAGGGTATGAAACCTCTTTCCTCCCCTCAACCCTCTGTATTGGACAGGCTTCCTAATACCCCTCTGCCCAGTGTTTCTATAAGGGATAATCGAAACTGTTCATGTTTCTAACGTAGAATGAACCCTTTACACTCCCCTCCAGCCCGTACTGGAACAGATTGGGTGGTGGGGAATTTGTTTTTCCCTTTCACCCCCTACCCTGACTCCTTGTTCTCTAAAGTAAGTAGTTATGACATTGAATAAACATTGCTGGGTCAAACTGACCAGGTTGCAAGTGAAAAGAAGAGTCTTCAAAATTTGATCTGCTCAGAAGAGTGACAAAATAATGTCTCCTAGCCTTGTAAATACTATGATTAAAAGATAACAATGAGCCAGATTCTCAGACTCAGATCGCTGTCTCTATTTCCCAGGTAAAACCCTGGCAGATAACCAACCTGAGGTGTTGTACTCTGAGATCAGCCAAGCAAAGCCCTCAGATAAGGATTGCTGGAGAGCATCTAGAACCCCTCTCTCTCTCTCTCTCTCTCTCTCTCTCCCTCTATTAATCAGGGTGCATTTCTCCGCAGGCAAACCCGCAGCAGGTAATGCAGAGTCCATGTATGCCACAGTCCTCCCAAAGAAGAAAATGAAAGTGAGCTTTTCTACAGTAACTTTCTCTTTCCTGCTCCTTGAATCATGTCCTCATCCCCTTTCCACCCCCTCAGGTCCATCTTTAAACACTTTAGTCAAAACCATTCATTCCCAGACATTCACCCCTACCCACTAAAGCCAGAATCCTTCCCTCCCAGTACTTCAGCTATAACTACTTGAGACAATGCACCTTCCTCCCAGTCCCAGTTTTAACCACTAGAGCCAGCCTCCCTCCCTCCCAGTCCCAGCTTTAACCAGAGCCAGCCTCCCTCCCTCCCAGTCCCAGCTTTAACCACTAGAGCCAGCCTCCCTCCCTCCCAGTCCCAGCTTTAACCACTAGAGCCAGCCTCCCTCCCTCCCAGTCCCAGCTTTAACCACTAGAGCCAGCCTCCCTCCCAGTCCCAGCTCCCAGCTTTAACCACTAGAGCCAGCCTCCCTCCCTCCCAGTCCCAGCTTTAACCACTAGAGCCAGCCTCCCTCCCTCCCAGTCCCAGCTTTAACCACTAGAGCCAGCCTCCCTCCCTCCCAGTCCCAGCTTTAACCACTAGAGCCAGCCTCCCTCCCAGTCCCAGCTCCACTAGAGCCAGCCTCCCTCCCTCCCAGTCCCAGCTTAACCACTAGAGCCAGCCTCCCTCCCTCCCAGTCCCAGCCTAACCACTAGAGCCAGCCTCCCTCCCTCCCAGTCCCAGCTTTAACCACTAGAGTCCCTCCCTCCCAGTCCCAGCTTTAACCACTAGAGCCAGCCTCCCTCCCTCCCTCCCTCCCAGTCCCAGCTTTAACCACTAGAGCCAGCCTCCCTCCCTCCCAGTCCCAGCCTTAACCACTAGAGCCAGCCTCCCTCCCTCCCAGTCCCAGCTTTAACCACTAGAGCCAGCCTCCCTCCCTCCCAGTCCCAGCTTTAACCACTAGAGCCAGCCTCCCTCCCTCCCAGTCCCAGCTTTAACCACTAGAGCCAGCCTCCCTCCCTCCCCCAGAAGCCTCCCTCACTAGAGCCAGCCTCCCTCCCTTCCAGCTCTCTTCTCGGCTTGTTTCAGTGTGTGGAGAGCTGACGATTTTCTCTCCTCTCTCTGACCCACATCAGTAAAGGACGAGGGTCCCCGGGGATGAGAGCCAGCCTGAATCCGGAGACACTGAGAAGGAGTGCATGTCAGAGATCACAGTCCCTCCTGAAATTAGAGACTGGGATTCAGGCCTGCTCCTAGCTACTGAACTGGTTGATTGATTTAGGACAGCGTTCCTGGGCCAGTCTACAGATAAGAAAAACATTGGACTTTTACTGTGCAAACACGTTATATTTGATAACAACGACACATACAAATTATATATATTATAAACACATAATTTGGAAAAATTGATTACAGCTTGAAATATAATTAATATACTATATAAATGCATATAATAGAATACAGTATATACAGTACCCACCTTTATAATGCTGTCGTTGGGAGCCATACTGTAGGTATGAGAGTGCAGTTTGTGTTCCACCTGATAGCCAGATCACAGGTCTTACTGTAATGGGAAATAGGAGCCACAATCATACCACTTTATAACTCGTTCCGTGGTGTACCACAGAATAACTAGAACGACCATCTCACAGTGAGACAGGATTATTTCAAATAAAGTCATGATAATGATGTCAAAGATAATCACAGCAACCCAATATAGATAGATTTTCAAACAGGGGGACGTTTTGTTCTGCGTCTGCTCAACGGCCCTGCTGACCTTGTGCTCCAGTGTAAAAACAAGATATACAAACTGCTCGAGTACCTTGGAGCTCTTAATATAACCAGCGACTTTTTTTTATTTCTTTGTATTTGTTGCTTTTAAATATATTTTGGGTTTGATTTGTTGCTTTTAAATATATTTTGGGTTTGATTTTGCTGACACTGTGTGTGCGAGGGCAGCTGGATTTCCAGTGTGCTGAGATCAGGCTCAGTATACAAGATGTGATCTGCACTGTGTGTGTGAGTGCAGCTGGATTTCCAGTGTGCTGAGATCAGGCTCAGTATACAAGATGTGATCTGCACAGTGTGTGTGAGTGCAGCTGGATTTCCAGTGTGCTGAGATCAGGCTCAGTATACAAGATGTGATCTGCACAGTGTGTGTGAGTGCAGCTGGATTTCCAGTGTGCTGAGATCAGGCTCAGTATACAAGATGTGATCTGCACAGTGTGTGTGAGTGCAGCTGGATTTCCAGTGTGCTGAGATCAGGCTCAGTATACAAGATGTGATCTGCACAGTGTGTGCGAGGGCAGCTGGATTTCCAGTGTGCTGAGATCAGGCTCAGTATACAAGATGTGATCTGCACAGTGTGTGTGAGTGCAGCTGGATTTCCAGTGTGCTGAGATCAGGCTCAGTATACAAGATGTGATCTGCACAGTGTGTGCGAGGGCAGCTGGATTTCCAGTGTGCTGAGATCAGGCTCAGTATACAAGATGTGATCTGCACAGTGTGTGTGAGGGCAGCTGGATTTCCAGTGTGCTGAGATGAGAACACAATTTTTTTTTTGCATAAAATAAGGTTTTACTGTTAACATTTTTTATAATGATTATTACCATTTATTAATGCAGCTTCATTTGCATGAAAAAAAAATAATTTGCATAAAGTAAAGGTTTATCGCTGTTATTTTTATAATAATTATTGTCATTTATTAACGCAGCTTCATTTGCATATTTTTTTTTGCATAAAATAAAGTTTTATTGTTATTATTTTTATAATAATTCCATGCAGCATCGTTTGCATAAAAACATATTTGCTATAAAATTAAGTTTTATTATTATTATTATTATTATTTATTATTATTAATGCATAAAAAAATAAGAGTTTTTCATTTCTCGTTTGGCCGCTTTATTGTGTGACTTTTTACTGTTTGAATAAAACTTGCTCATGACTATTTGAAAATAATAGCTTTGAGAATCTAGGCCATATTTTCATTTTCTATTTTCCAGAAATGTATTAATGAAGCTTAAAAACACTTTGCATTCTGTGGCACTAACTGTATTGTCATTATCCTACCCTGTAATCCAATACAGTATAAATTTGCTAATAAACTTGTTTTATAAACATTTTCATCGTGGGTCTTCTCAGTGCTTGGTCTCCACAAGTCCGTCCAGATGTCCTGCACATGGGTTTGTGTTGAGTTGGCAGGGAAAGAGTTAATCTCTCCCTGCCAACTCCATGTGATAAAGTGGCTGGTTGTGAATCAACATGGATGTTTAATTAAGATCAGCCAGCAATCCTTTTGAGGGGAGTTTAGATGCGAAAATTGTGTGCTGTGCTGTGCTATACTGGGGCTATGATCAGCCTGAGAAATGTTTTGTTTAAACCTTGTGCTTTTCCCTTTATTAAATTGCTAAGTGTGCCACAGCACCACTAAACTGCTGCTTTAATATGTTTTCTGTTTTTTTTCCTTCGTCTATGATTTTGCCATTTGTATCTCTGAGACATTTAACCTCCTCTATGAATGTTCTCTTGCTATTGCAATATTGGAAAAACATTTTGGAATTGGTTTTAGCCCCCTTAGCCATGTTCATTTCTATTTCTCTCTTGGTCTTTCTAACTTCCTTTTTGACTTGCGTTAGTCTCTGTTTCATATCTTCATAGTTTGCTTTTCTAAAATTGTAAACCTTAGCTTTAGTCATTACTTTTGAGGTTTTAAAAAGCACTTCAAATGAGACCATGTTGTGGTCTGAGTTTGCCAGTGGTTCTCTGACCTCTGGTTTTGTTCTTCTGTCTTCGTTATTTGATGCAGACCTGCCCCAGCTGCAATGCCAACAGTGCTCAGCTAAGCATGTTGAGACGAAGCTAGTCTCGTCCTATAGATCCTCACTGGCATAAGAGGGTCTGGATCTCAAAGATACTGAGAAGCTGGGTCCTTGTACCTACAGATAAACAGCAGTTCTTTAGTTGGTGTGTTTGTGTGTTATTTGGTACATACTGGAGACACACAGACTGACAGACACATACACACGCACACGCACACACACACACACACACACACAGAGACACTGCCAGAGTAAGAGACAAGACATACCCACACACACACAGAGACTCTGTTAGAGTAAGACACCAGACATGCACACATATGTATCAATTTGTTACTGTTTCAAAATTTTAAATCCATGTTTGGTATTCCCTAGAGGGACTGGACCTGAATAATCGCCCTCTCTCTCTCCTCTCCTTTTGTTTTTCCAGACTGAAAAATCCCTGGTTTTACGCTTTCTGTAATTTCACAAGCTTTACAGTTTCAGGTCTAACCCCACACTGGAGAGAGAGAGAGAGCGAGAGAGAGAGAGAGAGGAGAGTGGGGGATGGTCCAGATTGATAGTTACGCCACAGCTGTCTCTTGGTGACCGCTTGCCTTTTGCTTTTCCCGAACACACTGTGGGCAGACCCAAGCAGGGGAATCTGCCCGCTTTATGGATTTCCCTGCAGTAAAGACCTGGTAAAATGGCTGTTTCGTTGTTTTTCTCTCCCCTGCAGTGACTCTGTTTCTCAGCCAGACAGCAGCATCTCCTGTGAGGCCAGACCTCTGCTCTCAAGGAGGAACCAGAAAGGAGGGAGAGGAGAGAGAGGGAGAGGGAGGGGCAGAGGCAGAGGAAACCGAGGGCGCAGGTAAGAGTGAGAGGGAGGGACAGGTACAGTGCATTTATCAAAGGTGACTACAGGGTTACAATGCAAAATTAATAGTTAAATACAGTGTAGTTTACAGTAAGTGCAAATAATACAATATGAAGTAGGATGACCAAGTTACTTATAAAATGTTATAGCTAACTTGAAATCTCCATCTGTTTTAAGAGCTGCAACCAATTAAGGTCTAATTAAGCCAATTATCAGTTCAATTAAGGATTTAATTTAAGTAATTGAGGGTGTAGAAGAAGCAGAGGAGGAAGAGGGAACAGGGGTGAGGAATTATATTTATTTCCTTCGTGCAGGAGTATGGACGACTCTGGGGCGGGGGGTCCTCAGTCTCAGAAGCGGGCCGGCGGGCGCAGGAAGGGCTGCTGCGCTGGGCTGGACTTTGAGGACCCGGAGCGAGAGTTCCAGATACAGAACTGTTGTGTAATTAAATTCCATTACTCATGCATCATAACAATGTGTTTTATTTCCTTGTTTGTTTTGCAATATAACCCATAACACTGCGCTAATGCAAAGATCACAGTATCATTTTTATAGCCTGCCAGGTGAAAAAACAAATCCTATTCATTTCAGGTTTTTCTTCTCTAAATAAAAGGTATAGCACAATATCTTTACAAGGGAGTAACTAAAATTCTATTTAAAAAAAATACAAAAATGTCCTTTTGACAAAATACTCCTTTTCAATAATAATCTCGAAATAAGACTTTTCCATTTATAAAACTGACCCTTATCCAGCACCTGTCAGGCGCTTCGGGTCCAATCTATTTTCACACGCGCTGTTTAATTATTTTTTTTCCCCAAGTAAAACCGGTTTAAAGGGCATTGCAATGCTAAGCGACATCAGTACTGCATCTCCAGCCAAGCCCCACCCCTTGTTCGCTGTATTTTTCACATACCTCTTCACAGTCGTGTGTACTGATCAATCCTCTCCTGATCACTTGATCACCAAACTCCTCAATAATGCGATCCCAGTCGTTGTTTTATTGCTGTAACATCTCACAAAGCTCTGCAGATGTCTGTGATGTTCTCTGAGCGCTGGGTGCAGAAGCATCATAGACAACCCATGGGGAAAGAGATTTTCAGCATGTCTGAAACTTTGCAGTTTCTTTTATGAATATGAATGAATTGTAACCATTGAGATTAGTAATAGAAAAAAAGTTCAATTTTTTAGGAAAATAAAATTTAAGCCTAATATTTTAGGGACCCCAAATATATATATATATATATATATATATATATATATATATATATATATATATATATATATATATATATGTGTTCCCCTCCAGGTAGTGACGCACTCGTCAACACCATTAAACTGAAAGTATAATCGACAACGAGCAACACACAACTTTACAACTCCAGCGGGAACAAAGTGCTCAGGGTAGTGTGTGATAAATGAGAATTGAATGCGGGATGCTTGGTTTAGTAGGGCCCCATCCCTCATGTGGGCATTACATTCGCATATTGCACCATGCATTATTCTTTATATTAGTTATAATTGATCTGATTCGTTTATAATTCGGTATTAATGATATAATTTGTATTTAATACTGTCTTTTAATATTATTGATATGCCTGTTTATTATTCATCATCTCAAGAGCAACTCATAACCTCTCTCCCCTCTCCCTCTCCACCGCCCTGGTTATGTGGGAGATGTATAGAAAGGGATCAGCTGTGTTGTATTTCTAAATTGACGTGTGTTTTTCTTTTTCATTGTTCGTGTGCTTTGTTTTTCTCTTCCAGATAATGCATGCTTTTTTATTTTTGCTTTTTTGTCAGAGAACTAATATGAAAAACTCAAAAAACAATCAAAAAAAGAACTAGTAAGAAATCTCACAAATGTAAATGGTATGGTCTGAGGTGGCTGCATCCTCATCCCAGGGCTCTGTGCCAAGGGAGCCCGGGATAGTAGCCCAAGCAGGGAACCATCTTACTCATCTTCCCCTGCTTCTCCTCCCCCTGAGGAAAAACAACACTTGGAAAAGTTCTGGGCAGCTGTTTCCCACCAGAATTACTGCGTGAACATTCGGGTGCGCTGCCTGTCCCCTTGGGGCTCCAGAGTGCTAGGAGTGCAGAGGAGCTGGTGTTCATGTCTCGGGACATGGAGTCAGACAGCACGTCCCCTGTTGGCAAAGCTTTTATCAATGGAAAAAGGACCACTTTGCAGTGCCCTGGTCTGCGGACCGCTTTTTAGTACCCAAGCAGGATGTTGGTCTCAGAGTGATCCTCGACAGGCAGGTCAACCTGTGTCGAAGGAGGTTCAAAATGTTGCCAGCTGTTGCAGTCATTCAGGCCAGGCAGCTCATTGTTGGGCTAATTAGCCTTTATCAGAGGAATGTGAGAGATATTGAAAGTATGTTTTTTCTAGTCTTTCTTGAGTAGAGGCGCTGTATTCTTTTATCCAGAACTTCAAAGACTCAATCAGAAACCCTTCACAAAACTAGAACAGTCAAGCTGACAAATATGTAACATGTATTCTAGTTGTTTTTCCCTGTGCAGAATTTCTGATTTATTGTAATTCAGAACAATGAAGGCTTAAAACATTTATCTGCTACTTGACTTTCTTTCTTAGTTTCTTCGAGGTTTGAGGTTCTGAATGTATGAAAAACTTTCTCGGTTTTGAATTACCTATACTATCGCAAGATCCACTCAATAAACAAACAAAAAGCACCTTCCTTCCTTCTCTCTCTCTCTCTCATGCTCTCCCTTTTCTTGCTGAGACCTGCTCTCTGCTGCATTGACACAGAACTGAGTACTAGTTTCTCAGCATTCCTCTGAGAGAGGTTGGGGGGGCAGGAAGAGGGGGTGGGAGAGATGAGGTAAAACTATGACAAGCGTTTCAGCTAGCGCCTTTGACAGTGTTAGTGAAATGAGAAGAAACTGAGTCAAGGAGATAAAAGCATTTTGTCACTGTGCTTAATGTAATATAGCCTAAATGCTTGTCTTCTTGACTCGGTTTCTTCCAGTTTTATCTTGGAATTCTATGGAGGAGAGGAGACAGAGAGGAATGGTGAGTGTGTGAGAGAGGAAGGAATGGGGGGGGGTTGTGAGTGAGCACATCTTTCAGAAGAAACAGATTCACTGCCACAGGAAGTGACTTTTTGCTCTCTCTCTCGCTCTCTCTCTCTCGTTCCCACAAGTATTAAAAACATGCCTGTCACTGTTATTCCTCTCTCTCCTCTCCCTCTCCCCCTTTTCTCTCCTCTCTCCCTCTCTTCTTCCGTCTCTCTCCTCCTTTCTCTGACCCTGCATTTCCAGTCCCCACAAGTATTAAAAACATGCCTGTGACTCTTATTCCTCTCTTTCCCTCTCCTCTCCTCTTCTCCTCCCTCTCCCCTCTCCACCTCTCTCTTCTTTCTCCTTTCTCTCTCTCTCTCTCCCTCCTTCTCAGTCCCCACATTTCCAGGCCCCGCAAGTGTTACAAAACATACCTGGCACTGTACCTTTCCTCTCTCCCCTCTCCACCTCTCCCTCCTTCTCTCTCCTCTCTCTCTCTCTTCCTGTGTGCGTGGTGGGTCAAGTATTTCCTCTCTCTCTATTTATTTTATTTGGCAACGTAAAGGTTGAGTTACAAACGCAACCGAAAGGTATGTAAATTGAATAAATAAATGTTGGAGTGCTTCAGTGTGTCAGTGTGTGTTTGTAAGTGTGTATTGTAAGCACAGAGAAGATTATGAACCAGTCACTTTCTCAAAGTGTACTGCTTTGGGATCTCCCTGGTAAAAGCACAGCACAGTGTAGTAAAGCACAGAGAGGACAATGAACCAGCCCCCTTCTCAAAGTGTACTGCTGTGGTATTCTGTGGTAAAAACACAGTAAAGTGTAGTAAAGCAAGGAGAAGATAATGAACCAGCCCCCTTCTAAAAAGGAAAGGTAAACCCTGTTAGCTTCAGCCACCAAAAATAAACTCAATTTGATGAGGTTTCACGCAGGTATCAAGGTAATATTAATGGTGTTTGCATTACAAACATGTGGTTTTGATGGCTGTACGTGTGTATCCACCAAGTTACTACCATCTGTCCTCTGTTCCTACGCTTCAGAGGTTGTAAATTACTTAATTTCCCAACCCAACCCCAAAAAAACAAAACTTGCAGGGGAAAAAAATGTTGGCTTGTCATCGGGAAGTGATCGATCTCCTTGTGCTTTTAGACTGCAGCATTACTAAACAGAGAGAGGGAATTCATTTATTGAGAGGGTAAACAAATATTATAAAAAAAAAAAGTTTTGGAGTGTTTGCTGAGTTTCATAATTTTGAGGACCGTTTTCATGGATTCAACAAGGAAACCGGATCTCCGCTCCGCTCAGGTCAGTGTTTGGGAGTTTCGCCCGAATTGTTGTATAAATCTATTTATTTATTTATTTTTTAAAAAAGAAAACGCGAATACATTAGAGCTGCTGGTTTAGGGCGAGTTATATTTTAAAGCAACACAAAATTAAAAACCCTGAAAACTGGAATGATGTTCTCTAAACATACTTGTTCTGCTACACGCAACACAGTCCAACGAGAAATCTCACTTCTCTTGAGAACTGTGTTAATTACTTTCTACCTTACAAGACACAGGCTTTCAATACTCAGAAGGTTCTGTAGATTTGGACCGAAATCTTCCAGAACTTTTTTATTTTAATAGACTTTATTTTGAGTCGAACCGAAGACCAAATTGCAGAGGCACGTCTAATCGCCTAAACCAGTTTTAAAAGTTTGAAACTTTCAAAAGTAAATACAGTGTAACCACCTCGCTTCAGGAGCGATGTTGAAAAGTAAATAAAACAAGCGAAACTTATTAATTGATCAACTTCTTGACTCAAATGTTTCTCTTAAAGCGACAGGCCAGTAAAATAAATTTGCCTCGTGTGTGTAATTTACAATGAAAAAAAGATTATTATTAGTATTATTATTGATGATTCTTCTTCTTGTTGTTGTTATTATTATTATTATTATTATTATTATTATTATTATTATTATTATTATTATTGTTATTAGTATTATTGTGTGATGATGATGATGATGATGATGATGATGATGGTCAATATGATCACCAAATAGGGTCACCTGGCGATGTTCGGAACTACTGGTGCAAAATAGGGTCTCCCTGCAAAATAGTGTCTCATTGAAGATTAGCCTGAAGCATGTTGATTTGAAATTGATTTCACGAGTCTTCCTCTCCTTTCTCGAATGCACAAACCCGCTGAATCCATTCCCAACACAGGGGGCTTGTTGCGAGGGAGCTGACCTCTCTGACCTGTGGTTTTTGATAGTGCATCGCTGCCACATGTGAACACCTCGCTGGTTAAATCCAGGACAAAGTAAATAACCAATACAAAAAATAAAAACCACTTACGCTTCTAAAATAAAAAAAAAACCCTTCAGCCAGTAGCTATTTCATTTGCTTTGTGTTGTTGTGCAATGCGTGTGTATATGATAACAGTACGATGTGAATGTTTTGTTTATTGTTGTTTGTGATGTGCAGTACAAAATAAAACAGTAATTCTAAGTGAAATTGCCTGATATATATATATATATATATATATATATATATATATATATATATATATATATATATATATATTGCAGCTAAGACCTGCGCAGTTAGACTGCAAAAATGGGGAACACGAGATATATCCTAATCCTCAGTATAACGAGGGGAGATATAACGAGGGGTGGGTGTATCAGGTACATAAGAGGAAACCATTATTAATCTGCCTGCTGCAACACTCTGCCCCTAGGGGACAGGAGAAACACAGCAGTAAGAAATATAGAGACATGCCCAGAGTGGCGTTCAGACAGACAGGCTCCTTCACCCCAGACTGTAGCGCTCTGTAGCAGTTCTCTAATATATGTAAAAATGTACGTGAGACAGACAGACAGACGCACACAGACTCTACCCCAGATTCTGATCCTCTCTCTCTCTCTCTCTCTCTCTCTCTCTCGCTCTCTCAGGTGACTCAAAGCAGAGCCTCCAGCCCCTGAACGACCTTGAAAGGAGAGAGAAGAAAAGAAGACAACTTCGGTGGGGATTGAGAGAGGGGGGGGGGTGGAGAACGAAATCAGACTGGGAAATAAGTGGAAAAACCAACTTGAAACTTTGGAAATAAAACAAAACCGGCAGACCGGACTGAATATCAACTGGAAAGAAAACACAGCAGCTGATTACAAAGACAAGCACACAGAGGCAAAGAAAGACTCCGATCAGCACCTGACTGCATTTAGGCAAATCAAGGCATTCTCCGAGAACCTGTACTGTGACTGACTCACAAACTGACATTGACGTGTATAAAGTAATCATAATTCTAATACTATAGATGCATTCTGGAATCCCGGATATATTCTTTACATCTGCTCTTCTGAAATAGGTGTAGCTGGTAGCCACAAACTGACAAGCAATAGGTTTCAACTGTTTTTAAAGGCAGCCAGATTGATTACGAGGCAGACCGACAGAAATAATTCATTTATAAACATACGAATGAAAAATAACACATTTTAAAATAATTAGATACTCTTAGAGATTATTTCAAACGTATTGAAATTAGGTATACAACAAAAAAAATATACGATTTATACATGCAGAGAGAAACACTGTACCTTTATAACTGAATATCAAAAAGGCAAATTAATAGGATTGGTTAAAGAAGGAAAGAGAGACTTCATTGAAAAACAATTTTTGATCCAGTGACGCACGTACGCACACCCCTCAGTTTGAAGATTGTCTCGGAGGTGAGCGCTACCCGTTACAGCTGCCCCCTCAAGGCGACACACAGATGCTCCACGTGGACAGAGTGTGAATCCGGACAGCCTGGTACAAGTCCAGACGAGTTTGTTGGCTCCCGGCCCGCTTGAGGTCTGAAATACCGAACTGAGACCGAAGAAGCGCGACGCAGAGAGACGCGGGCGAGACCAGACTAGACACAGGAACAGCAGGTGAAACTTTTTATTAGCATTTTTAAAAATTTGTTAATAGCCCTATATTTATACATTGCTGTAGACATACTTCATTGTAGGGTTAGTCTTTGTATTGTTGAGCACCACTGCCATCTAGTGCACAGCTAGCGTATTGCTGGCAAAACAAAAGGAAATCCTGAATGGCAGTTATCTGTACATTGAAAACCTCAGAGTGTCTGTCATCGAATTCTCAATGTTTCTTTTAGTGATTCTGTTAGTTTGTTCTTCCCCTGCAGAGATGCCAATTCTCAAGCCTTCTCGCTGCCACAGCGACGGAGTGGGTGGGGCTACCTCCTACCGCCGCCCCCGATTGGACCCCACCATGATCTCTGCCCCCTTGGGAGACTTCAGACACACCATGCATGTGGGGAGGGGCGGAGACGCCTTCGGGGACACCTCCTTCCTGTCCAATCACGGGCCGGCACCCCAGTCCAGACCCCCTGTGTCAGACCCCGCCCACCAGCCGGGCAAAGCTGCCATGACAACGACGACCAACAACAACGACAGAGATAACAATGGGAACAGTTACGGTCCCACCACACCCAGCATTGCCGCTGGAAGCTACCCAGCCTCTATGGAAGCTGGGAGGGCTGTTGACTCACCCAGTATGGCTGCCAGTGGATACAGCAATGGCCCCTCCCACCCTCCTCTCAAACACTCCGAGTCCATTTCATCCTTTAGCCTCGACTTGGATCTGGGGCCCTCCATGTTAGGGGAAGTTTTAGGGGTGATGGAACGAGATGACCAAGTCGACACATGGGCGGGGCTTATCAGCAAAGAGGCGGGGCTCGAACCAGGTGGTAAAACGAAATGGGAAGGATCTGGGGGAAAGAGGGAGGAAGGGAATGGGGAAGGGGAGAGGTCAAGAGCAGAGATCGGGTCAGTCCGAGAAGCTGATTCGGCGAACGGAATTCCCAGCTCCCAAGACGACACCCCTTGTGAAAGCCAAGACCACACCCCCAGGAACGGAAGCCGCGCCTCTTCGGGGAGCTCAGAGTATGAAGGGGTGAGTGAGGGAGAGAGGGAGAGAGAGAGGCAGCGCAAGCCTGGAGAGGGTGGAATGCTGAGAGCTAGTTTGCAAAAGAAGCCCCCTCTGGATCTATCAGAGTCGGAGGAGGAGGAAGAGGATGGGCGGGGTTACGTCTTCGAAGATGATTTTGACGATGAGATCGGCCTATAGGAGAGCTGCTTTTGTTTCTGTTGTTTTTAGCAGTGGGCGGGTTTAAAGAAAATACAAAATCTGAAACTGTGGACTCTCAGAGTTGTCAACCCTTGTATTTTTTTTTCTGTGCTTTCTGACCATTTTTCAACGGCATTTCTGGACTAATAATTAAGGTTGCATGGTGGGGGTGTGTGGCTACTTTACCTCTGCAACCATCGTCTTCCCATGTGAGACCACCTTATTGGAAACTAGGCTGACTTTTTTAAAGTCCTCTGCAGCCATCATCTTCCCACAGTGGTCATTCCAACGTTCAAGAATATTTCACTGTTGTTATTGTCGTCAGTCATCCTGAAATACAGAAGTCAAGTAAAACTTTGTATAAAGACTTTGTTCCTATTGACAACAATGTAAAGCCACCTTCAATAGTAAGACTATCCCCTGGGTTCAGTAATAAGACCACCCCCTCTATTCATTAAGGACACCCCCTGTATTCAATATTAAGATGTGAGGAAGGCTGTTTTTCACCTCCTTTTGTTAGGAATATAAGAAACCACATTTGTTTCTAATTAAATCCTTTTTATATATATATGTCTGTCCTTTCAACGCAGTCGTTCTGAGTGCTTCTCGTTACTGCAATGACTAATTATTAGTTCATTTGAGCAAATTATCAGTTCAATTAAGGGTTGAGTTAAGTAATTGAGAGCAGCCACGGGGGGTCCCCAGGACCGAGTTTGAGAAGCTCTGGTCTAGTGCTGTATATTATAAAGACATTTCAGAGGGCTGGATCTCATCAATATCAGGGTCTAGTGCTGTATATTATAAAGACATTTCAGAGGGCTGGATCTCATCAATATCAGGGTCTAGTGCTGTATATTATAAAGACATTTCAGAGGGCTGTGTCTCATCAATATCAGGGTCTAGTGCTGTATATTATAAAGACATTTCAGAGGGCTGGATCTCATCAATATCAGGGTCTAGTGCTGTATATTATAAAGACATTTCAGAGGGCTGTGTCTCATCAATATCAGGGTCTAGTGCTGTATATTATAAAGACATTTCAGAGGGCTGGATCTCATCAATATCAGGGTCTAGTGCTGTATATTATAAAGACATTTCAGAGGGCTGTGTCTCATCAATATCAGGGTCTAGCGCTGTATATTATAAAGACATTTCAGAGGGCTGGATCTCATCAATATCAGGGTCTAGCGCTGTATATTATAAAGACATTTCAGAGGGCTGGATCTCATCAATATCAGGGTCTAGTGCTGTATATTATAAAGACATTTCAGAGGGCTGGATCTCATCAATATCAGGGTCTAGTGCTGTATATTATAAAGACATTTCAGAGGGCTGGATCTCATCAATATCAGGGTCTAGTGCTGTATATTATAAAGACATTTCAGAGGGCTGGATCTCATCAATATCAGGGTCTAGTGCTGTATATTATAAAGACATTTCAGAGGGCTGGATCTCATCAATATCAGGGTCTAGTGCTGTATATTATAAAGACATTTCAGAGGGCTGGATCTCATCAATATCAGGGTCTAGTGCTGTATATTATAAAGACATTTCAGAGGGCTGGATCTCATCAATATCAGGGTCTAGTGCTGTATATTATAAAGACATTTCAGAGGGCTGGATCTCATCAATATCAGGGTCTAGTGCTGTATATTATAAAGACATTTCAGAGGGCTGGATCTCATCAATATCACGGTCTAGTGCTGTATGTTATAAAGACATTTCAGAGGGCTGGATTGGAACAGGCTAGGTGTGTAACACAGACGATATCAAACACAGGGTTTAGTAATATTCTTTCAACGTATTTAACATAAAAGTAATGTTTTTCATGGGAAAGAATGAAGACTCCCATTGCACACCAGTCTGATCCATTCCTGGTTTCACTGTGCATTAGTAAGACACTTCTCAGCTTGTTACCTAGACACACAGAGGCTGATCAAGCTGGTAGTAAAACCTGGACTGGATCACACTGCTTCTGTAATTTAAATCCATATGCAACTAATTTCACAACAACTAATTTTAAAAGTAATGGCAGCCTTTTTTGGGTATTTCGCATTTTCCAAAAAACTTTTATACAAGAAAAACACTAAACCAGAGGATACTTTAAAGAATATGTATTTATTTTTTTCGTTTTGAGAGAGTATAGACGTTACTTTGTCACTTCCCCCTTCACCTGTTGCTCTTTGCAATCATTCCCGGTGTGTCTGTGTTCTAGTGAAAGAGAAAGAGTGAGGGAGCGCGGAGAACGCAACTCCCAGCTCCCCTTCCTCTAAACTCACAATAGCATATCAACATGTATCTCTCTTCATTCTTACTGGTGTTGTGTTATTTTCAGCTGAGCGAGTAATGTAGTAGTGAAGAACTAAGAAAGCAGGGGCATGCCCACTCAAATCTGGTACAATACGCTGTTTTCTGTCTTACACATTTCCAAATGTAGTTTATCATATTTTTTTTTATCATATTTCCACCATTAAGAATATAGCATGCAAATATTTATCACACGCAATATGCTGGCTCTTACAAATTATTTTTACTTCTGCAATTTTGCGGTGGACCTCTTCTGCTGTCCTGCTTCCTCAAATAGTTTTTATTTTTTTTTATTTTTAGAGAAATTGAACCTTTTCTGTTTAATTAATGGTTGGAAATATATGTTTAATTAATGGCAAATGTATCTCTGTGTGACAATTGGATAACACATCACATAACAATTGATTGCACCTCTACCAAAATCTGATTACCACTTTCTAACATTGCCCTGGTCAAATTTTGGTACTCCTACCACACTGTGACGGCGACAACACCACAGCGGTTGCAGAATTTGTACTGGGAATAAACAACAAGTAAAAGGCTGTGTATCTGCTATACTGGTCACACTAGATTTCTTTACACAAATCTACACTATAGGGCTGAAACTTATTTTCCGCTCAGATGTCTTTTTCCCCTTCCCTGTGAGAAAAGGTCAGCCTTTTTAAAATAATGCAACATTTTTTGAAAAACAAATACGTGCATTTCTCAGCCCAAGACCAATCTATTAAACTGCATTTTGCTCTTAAACTGCATTTTACCCTGATGTCTGCCGTCACCTTTAGTTCTGAGAGCGGTGTTATTGAGCAGAACAGAACAGAACAGAACTGCTTCTCTTGGAAAACCTCTGGACCCGCCTCACACATGTTTTAAAATACATATATATTTGTAATCATAAATAAAACCTCCCACTTTCATCAGTCACGCAACCAAAACACTCTGCCGGATGCAGAGTAGCACTGAAACACGCCCCTGAGAGCAAGCTGCGTGGGGAACGGGCGACATCTTGAGTGTGGCACAATATTGTCCAAAGAAAGCACTGCCATTTTTAAGTGTGGCCATGTGCTGTTAAATTGATTATTGCAAAAGGTATTGCACAAGGTATTCTGTATATTTGGAAGAGTTCGGTGATCTTGTGGAGAAAGTGAAATTGACTTCAAACGTTTGCTGCGTTTTTTTTTTGAAATATGACATGGCTCCATTGACTCAATAGAAACATTTCTCTTGAACTTTATATATCCCATAATCTTTTGGTCACCGGATTCCTCCCTCGCTAACGCGTGACCCCTTGAGCAGCATAACCTGACCCCCCCCCCCCCTTGAAAGAACAGTTCCAGTTTGTCCTTATCGCTTCATCGGAAAAGGAGTGTCTTTGTAAAGAGTGTTACGATGGTGTCAGTAGTACATTTGAGACACTTAAGTATAGTTCAATACTGAACACTTGAGTTGGTGTTTTTGATGTTTATAAATAAGAGTAGAATTAACGTTTGGGGAGGGGGGGGGCGGGGGGGGGAGGCTCCTCAATACGGTCCCGCAGTGGGGCCCATCTTCCTCTTCCTCTGCCACTGGTTCAAGGGTAGCATTTGAATACTAATCTGGCAGCTTCTGCTCTTGTACGGTTCACACGAGTTCATGTGCGAAATGGAATGATTAATACTGAGGGAAGCTGCCATCAACACACGTTTCAAACTTCCCACGATGAGCCCAAAAAAACTTTCTAAACATCTGATAAGATTTTATAAATAGTTTTCTAAACAAGAGCAAGGTCAAATAAATAAAAAATATAGAGAGAGGTGTGGTAAAGCATAGGGAAGCATTGTAAAGCACAGAGAGGTCTGGTAAAGCATAGGGAAGCATTGTAAAGCACAGAGAGGTCTGGTAAAGCATAGGGAAGCATTGTAAAGCACAGAGAGGTCTGGTAAAGCATAGGGAAGCATTGTAAAGCACAGAGAGGTCTGGTAAAGCATAGGGAAGCATTGTAAAGCACAGAGAGGTCTGGTAAAGCATAGGGAAGCATTGTAAAGCACAGAGAGGTCTGGTAAAGCATAGGGAAGCATTGTAAAGCACAGAGAGGTCTGGTAAAGCACAGGGAAGCATTGTAAAGCACAGAGAGGTCAAAGCACAGGGAAGCATTGTAAAGCACAGAGAGGTCTGGTAAAGCATAGGGAAGCATTGTAAAGCACAGAGAGGTCTGGTAAAGCACAGGGAAGCATTGGAAAGCACAGAGAGGTGTGGTAAAGCACAGGGAAGCGTTGTAAAGCACAGAGATGTTCTGGTAAAGCACAGAGAAGCATTGTAAAACACAGAGAGGTCTGGTAAAGCAAGGGAAGCATTGTAAAGCACAGAGAGGTTTGGTAAAGCATAGGGAAGCATTGTAAAGCACAGAGAGGTCTGGTAAAGCATAGGGAAGCATTGTAAAGCACAGAGAGGTCTGGTAAAGCACAGGGAAGCATTGTAAAGCACAGAGAGGTCTGGTAAAGCATAGGGAAGCATTGTAAAGCACAGAGAGGTCTGGTAAAGCATAGGGAAGCATTGTAAAGCACAGAGAGGTCTGGTAAAGCACAGGGAAGCATTGTAAAGCACAGAGAGGTCTGGTAAAGCACAGGGAAGCATTGTAAAGCACAGAGAGGTCTGGTAAAGCACAGGGAAGCATTGTAAAGCACAGAGAGGTCTGGTAAAGCACAGGGAAGCATTGTAAAGCACAGAGAGGTCTGGTAAAGCACAGGGAAGCATTGTAAAGCACAGAGAGGTCTGGTAAAGCATAGGGAAGCATTGGAAAGCACAGAGAGGTCTGGTAAAGCACAGGGAAGCATTGTAAAGCACAGAGAGGTCTGGTAAAGCACAGGGAAGCATTGAAAGCACAGAGAGGTCATAGGGAAGCATTGTAAAGCACAGAGAGGTCTGGTAAAGCACAGGGAAGCATTGTAAAGCACAGAGAGGTTGGTAAAGCATAGGGAAGCATTGTAAAGCACAGAGAGGTCTGGTAAAGCATAGGGAAGCATTGGAAAGCACAGAGAGGTCTGGTAAAGCACAGGGAAGCATTGTAAAGCACAGAGAGGTCTGGTAAAGCATAGGGAAGCATTGTAAAGCACAGAGAGGTCTGGTAAAGACAGGGAAGCATTGGAAAGCACAGAGAGGTCTGGTAAAGCATTTGTAAAGCACAGAGAGGGTAAAGCACAGGGAAGCATTGTAAAGCACAGAGAGGTGGTAAGCATAGGGAAGCATTGTAAAGCACAGAGAGGTTGGTAAAGCATAGGGAAGCATTGTAAAACACAGAGAGGTTGGTAAAGGGGAAGCATTGTAAAGCACAGAGAGGTGGTAAAGCACAGGGAAGCATTGTAAAGCACAGAGAGGTCAAAGCATTAATGATAAATATTAGGAAAATGAGGAAGCAGCAATTAATGATTCCATCAAACCGTGTTGGAGTTATTTAAATGTATTGCAAACTTGCAATGTTTACAGTAATGTCTTCTTTTTCAGAAAGGTAACAAAATGCACGCCATGTGAAAAAATATCGTAGTTACTTTTAACTACATTTTTTAGTAAAAGTTTCATAATGAAGTCTGACTGAATAGCAAATAAACAACCCCTGAGTATCTTCTGTACCCCCAAGTTCTCAAGTCATTCATTTTGAATCCAGCCCTGTTCCTAACACAGTTCAGGAGTGACTTTGCACACATCGAGGGAGACTTTAATATTGGCTTTACCCCCAATATGACCAAAAAACATGACTCACCTGAGAGACTGACCTGTACAGGGGTTGGTTGTCACAGATTATGCGGTTGCTTTTATGTTGCGAAATTATCGAATAATTTCATTTTTCATGCTTTTATTGCGTAATACAGGATTACGATGGCAGATAATGTGATATTTTCTCTTTTCATATGAACATGGGCTTCTGCTTCTGCTAATGTTTCAACTGAGTTGAACCCATGGTACAAAATCATATTCCAGCCTCTCCATATGTGCAACATCTGCCACATCCTGTCCATAAATCTTTTTGTATTATTAAAGTTGCTAATTGAGATTTGATTACCCCATCATCTCCAAATTTGCATAGTTTAATGACTAATAGTTGGTCCAAGTCATTTATATAGATTAAGAATAACAATAGTACCAGAATCTCATCAAGCAGCTTCTTGAAGGATCCCAGCTTCAATGACATTACCAGGGGGTTGGTAGAAGAATTTTGTGACTGTTTGTTTGTCGTGTTGTTAGTAATTGTCTTGTTTGTATCACTAGAGTCCGGAACTGTCGCCACGGGCCAGCCCAAAACCTGATCAGCACTGTGCTGCAGGCGCAGTTAACATTGTCATCACCACTTGTTCACAGATATAGCACGCGTTATATTATACTTCACCACAAGCACTGAGAGCACTTTGGACTTGTGATGGGTGTGTGTCTAATTGTGTGTGTTTAGTACTGTGTTTATTGCTTAGCGGACTATTTTCACTGCTCTGCAGTACGCGTTGTTCTCTATTGCCAGCTCGTTTTTTGCTGGGTGGTCATCAGACTATTGGATTATAACCATTAAACAAATCATTTCACCAGGACTTTGCTGTTTGTTTGGATTACTGCACCAACCCATACCTGCTATACATCCGCTACTAATTCCCAGAGTCATATATTAGAGGCATTTCAAATTCTCAAGAGGGGTTCACAAAACAACTGCTGAGAATTATCTTTCACAAGACACATAGACCAGAACCAGGGGCCAGGGGTTGAAGCTGAAGAAGGGCATATTCAAAACCGAGGGGAGGAGGAGGCTTTTCACGGTGAACCATCGGACCAGGCTGCCGGACAGAGTTGTTGAAGCAGAGACTTCAAGAATAGACTGGATGCTGTCACGAACGATACTGTATAACCCTCTCTGTGACCATAATAAGGCCTTTAGCTAGTCGTCTGGAGGGAGGGTGGTCCGCTTAGCCACAGATTCCCAGAGGTTTAATTTCTCCTAACCTAGAGGGGGTTTGTTTTTCCTCTACTGAGTGCTAAAGGACCAAAGTGAGCAAGCACAGGCGGGCCAAATGGCCTTTTCTCATTCTTGAATTCCTTATGTTCTTATGAAGGTCTGCATTATGCTTTGGCGTGAGGGTATGCAAACCACGACCTGAACCCTAACCCTCATTAAGCAGACAAGAGACACAGTGTGCTCGTTGATTAAATCTTTATTGGTAGCTCTGTGGTTCACAGCTTGGCGCTGACGTGAATGGCAATGAAGGGATCCTCGGCAGTGTTTTTGATCTGGAATCGAGCACGCCCATCTCCCCCGACGGATACCTGTGTCCCGGTGCAGCGCCCCCCTTCCTTCTGCCCCGAGATCACATCGCAGTAATTGCCAGCCGGCAGCCCAGTCTGCAGAGTGACGTCCATATTCCTGCAGGAGCAACAGACTTTGCAGTGAATTGTGGGATTGTAGTCTTGGGCAAGATGCACTCTCTAAATAAAATCCACAAAGAAATACATATCCCAGTTTCCACAGCGGTAGCTCTCGAGTTAGGTTGAAGGAACAGCATATTTGCATTGTCAGTTTACAGCTTTGGTTTGGTAGTACTGTAGTAAACATGTCAGCACCATGGACGAGAAAATTCACTTCCAATCGGCTTTTAACCCTTTCACGCACGATGACCTCATATGGAGACGTACGGAAGATGCAAATGCATGATGACCTCATATGAGGATGGCGTCTTTCCCATATAAAGCAATATTCCATGCGTGAAAGGGTTAACACTCAATTCAGAAGTTAATTGCCCTTGATTGGTAGATGAGGGAAGGACATTTTTTTTTTCTTTTTAAATCAACACATTAATTCATGGATTTATTTAATATCTGCCATAAATACACTTAAAGGCAATTAGTTGGAAAATATGAGTAAATTGGCAGAGCTCTGTTTTTTAGCTGTGAGATCAATATGGTACATAGGCACACACTTGATTGAGAGCCATGCCCACTTACCAGTCCTCATTGTTAAACACGATGAAGCCTTTGTTTCCACGACCGAATGCTGCCTGGTTGCCTCCATTGTCCCACCAGTTAGAGAACGGCTGGCCATCCACTACATTCCGGAAGATAACCATGTTCCTGGAACGAAAACGAAAGACTCTTCTTGCACGGGACTATAAAAGATTGATTTCAGGGGTTCACTCCAAGAATCAGACAGATGGAAAAGAGAATAAAAACAGAACTATAGCAGACTAGAAGTCAAGTAGAAGATACAAAAAAACTAGAAAAAGCCAAGAATAAGAAGTGATATGAAACTAGTACAAGAAGTGATATGGAACTAGAATTGTTCTTTTTTTCTATCTAAAATAAATGTTTTGAGCACAGATACAAACTTGATTTGGCGCCATCTGTGTTCACAAACCCAGCCATCTCCACAGGTGCTGTCTGGATTAATGCTAACAGGTTTGGTCTTCCCATCACTATAGCTTGGGGGTCCAACCCAGTCATTCTTATCCTAAACAAAAGATGAGGTCTGGTAAAGCACAGCAAAGCACAATACAGTGATAGCATGGTAAAGCACCGGGCTAGTGGGCTACCTGCCCATTCTCTATGTATCTTGAGCAGCCCTGTGCAGACCCACCTTCCCATTCTCTATGTATCTTGAGCAGCCCCGCACAGACCCACCTTCCCATTCTCTATGTATCTTGAGCAGCCCTGCGCAGACCCACCTTCCCATTCTCTATGTATCTTGAGCAGCCCTGTGCAGACCCACCTTCCCATTCTCTATGTATCTTGAGCAGCCCTGCGCAGACCCACCTTCCCATTCTCTATGTATCTTGAGCAGCCCCGCGCAGACCTACCTTCCCATTCTCTATGTATCTTGAGCAGCCCCGCGCAGACCTACCTTCCCATTCTCTATGTATCTTGAGCAGCCCCGCGCAGACCCACCTTCCCATTCTCTATGTATCTTGAGCAGCCCCGCGCAGACCCACCTTCCCATTCTCTATGTATCTTGAGCAGCCCTGCGCAGACCCACCTTCCCATTCTCTATGTATCTTGAGCAGCCCCGCGCAGACCCACCTTCCCATTCTCTATGTATCTTGAGCAGCCCCGCGCAGACCCACCTTCCCATTCTCTATGTATCTTGAGCAGCCCCGCGCAGACCCACCTTCCCATTCTCTATGTATCTTGAGCAGCCCCGCACAGACCCACCTTCCCATTCTCTATGTATCTTGAGCAGCCCTGCGCAGACCCACCTTCCCATTCTCTATGTATCTTGAGCAGCCCCGCGCAGACCCACCTTCCCATTCTCTATGTATCTTGAGCAGCCCCGCGCAGACCCACCTTCCCATTCTCTATGTATCTTGAGCAGCCCTGCGCAGACCCACCTTCCCATTCTCTATGTATCTTGAGCAGCCCTGCGCAGACCCACCTTCCCATTCTCTATGTATCTTGAGCAGCCCCGCGCAGACCCACCTTCCCATTCTCTATGTATCTTGAGCAGCCCCGCGCAGACCCACCTTCCCATTCTCTATGTATCTTGAGCAGCCCCGCGCAGACCCACCTTCCCATTCTCTATGTATCTTGAGCAGCCCTGCGCAGACCCACCTTCCCATTCTCTATGTATCTTGAGCAGCCCTGCGCAGACCCACCTTCCCATTCTCTATGTATCTTGAGCAGCCCCGCGCAGACCCACCTTCCCATTCTCTATGTATCTTGAGCAGCCCTGCGCAGACCCACCTTCCCATTCTCTATGTATCTTGAGCAGCCCCGCACAGACCCACCTTCCCATTCTCTATGTATCTTGAGCAGCCCCGCGCAGACCCACCTTCCCATTCTCTATGTATCTTGAGCAGCCCTGCGCAGACCCACCTTCCCATTCTCTATGTATCTTGAGCAGCCCTGCGCAGACCCACCTTCCCATTCTCTATGTATCTTGAGCAGCCCTGCGCAGACCCACCTTCCCATTCTCTATGTATCTTGAGCCCATTCTCTATGTATCTTGAGCAGCCCTGCGCAGACCCAGCTTCCCATTCTCTATGTATCTTGAGCAGCCCTGCGCAGACCCACCTTCCCATTCTCTATGTATCTTGAGCAGCCCTGCGCAGACCCACCTTCCCATTCTCTATGTATCTTGAGCAGCCCTGCGCAGACCCACCTTCCCATTCTCTATGTATCTTGAGCAGCCCTGCGCAGACCCACCTTCCCATTCTCTATGTATCTTGAGCAGCCCTGCGCAGACCCACCTTCCCATTCTCTATGTATCTTGAGCAGCCCTGCGCAGACCCACCTTCCCATTCTCTATGTATCTTGAGCAGCCCTGCGCAGACCCACCTTCCCATTCTCTATGTATCTTGAGCAGCCCTGCGCAGACCCACCTTCCCATTCTCTATGTATCTTGAGCAGCCCTGCGCAGACCCACCTTCCCATTCTCTATGTATCTTGAGCAGCCCTGCGCAGACCCACCTTCCCATTCTCTATGTATCTTGAGCAGCCCTGCGCAGACCCACCTTCCCATTCTCTATGTATCTTGAGCAGCCCTGCGCAGACCCACCTTCCCATTCTCTATGTATCTTGAGCAGCCCTGCGCAGACCCACCTTCCCATTCTCTATGTATCTTGAGCAGCCCTGCGCAGACCCACCTTCCCATTCTCTATGTATCTTGAGCAGCCCTGCGCAGACCCACCTTCCCATTCTCTATGTATCTTGAGCAGCCCTGCGCAGACCCACCTTCCCATTCTCTATGTATCTTGAGCAGCCCTGCGCAGACCCACCTTCCCATTCTCTATGTATCTTGAGCAGCCCTGCGCAGACCCACCTTCCCATTCTCTATGTATCTTGAGCAGCCCCGCGCAGACCCACCTTCCCATTCTCTATGTATCTTGAGCAGCCCCGCACAGACCCACCTTCCCATTCTCTATGTATCTTGAGCAGCCCCGCGCAGACCCACCTTCCCATTCTCTATGTATCTTGAGCAGCCCTGCGCAGACCCACCTTCCCATTCTCTATGTATCTTGAGCAGCCCTGCGCAGACCCACCTTCCCATTCTCTATGTATCTTGAGCAGCCCCGCACAGACCTACCTTCCCATTCTCTATGTATCTTGAGCAGCCCTGCGCAGACCCACCTTCCCATTCTCTATGTATCTTGAGCAGCCCCGCGCAGACCTACCTTCCCATTCTCTATGTATCTTGGCCAGCGGAAACTTGACATCACGCGAGTCACTCCATAAGGGTGAGCCAGCATGAAGCCAGATGCCATTTTGTAGAGCCTGCACAAGATTTCAAGAGTTCAAGTCAGCGAAGCGTTTCTGAAATGAGGACCTGGATGCATCGACTAGCCCTTGATCCTGGGTTCCAATCTGGCTTACGTAGAATATTAAAAACATAGTAGACTAATGCTTATAACAGTAGAAGCACGGCAAAGCGTAATAAAGCCAGTAAAAGCCAGGTACAAAACTAAAGGAGTGGTTAATGTAGTAGGCACATGGCATGTTTTGTCAGGAGCATGCAGTACTCCAGACACACTGCAGGGGTGGAAGTAAGATGCACATTGCATAGCAGTTTGATCCAGTCCTGGTTAAGTCACACCTGGACTTGTTACCTATACACAATGGGGCTAATCAAGCTTGTAGTAAAACCTGGACCTGCTATGCAATAGGAGTGATATTTCCATCCCTAGAGAAGGTGTTCTCTACCTGGAGTCCCAGAAGGTGAGGACAGAGGCCCCTCCAGCTCCGTGGCCTCTCTGGTTGTCATGATTGTCTACAAACACCAGGGCTTTGTTGGAAGGCATGAACGCCCAACCCTCACCCCAATTCCTAAAAAAACAAATAAGCAATTGGAAGAAAAAAAAATGAAACTCTGTAGCGAACCATGGGAACAAAACCAAAACTGGGCAGGCCTTCCTCCTGTCCAACCATAATTAATCAAACAATCTTTATTTCTGATACCAGCTCTTTACAGGAATTGTATACAAAGCAAATGTGAGGATAATATAGCCTTTAAATTATATTCGTAAATTATTAAAAAAAAAAAGTGTTTTAAATCTTACTCTTGACAATAGATGCATCAATTATTCTAAAATAAACAATTCAAAATTGGATGATACATTTCGCCTTAAATACATATTCCAAAATATAACAATTAGTATTGCATTACTGTGCTTTATCTTAATGAGTATTGCATTGCTGTGCTCTGTCTCAATGAGTATTGCATTATAGTGCTGTATCCCTGTGTTGTTCTCCAGATTAAGGGTGTAGGGAACAGGTGTGTACATTTATTGATATTGATGAGATCGAGCCCTCTGAAATGTCTTTATAATATGTAATAGTTGTGTTAGAATAAATTCAGCCCATCTCACCTCATGTAAGCCAATTTCTCCCCGCTCCACTTGCGGAAAACGGTTCCTATTTTCGCGCTGTACTTAAACTCTGTGACCCGGCCCAGTCCAAAGTACTCACTGGCCTTAATCACCTCTCCTCCGAGATCGATGACCTGGGAGAGAGCAGCACATTGATATCTTTAAAATGGAAAGTGCCCAGTTTAGAAGGTCATTGTGAACAGTAGAGCTGGGGTGTATGGTACTCTATTGTCACAATACACAGGACGGTCCTGATGAGCTACTTGTATGATGCACAATGGATCGAACAGTCATTTGATGACCGTTTTGTTAAAACCAGACAGCGAGAGTGTGTATTCATTAAAAATGCTTATTTTTCATTCAAGAATCAAAGGCATACTAAAGTAATAATGGACAGTGAAAGCAGAAAAAGCCAATTGTAAAGCAGATCAAAAAACAAAGCATGGCCAGCGACGATAAATGCATAATGTAACAAGGGGGGAAAGCACTGGGGCAAAACTGCAGAAATACCATGGTGAACGTTTATAAGGGGAGAGCAGGTTTTGAAGAAGAACACAGCACATAAACACTGGAAACGCACCTCCTGGTAGATAAAGGCCTTGGAGCTTCTGGGGAACCACTTTGTGTTGAGGGGTTTCAGTTTGGAGAAGACAGCTGCCATGTCGCCAGGCCACATGTGTTTAGAGGCGTCCACTCTGAAGCCCGCCACACCGATGTCAATGAGGCTGTTCAAATAATTTGCCACCTTCCCCCGAACGTATTCCTTCTCCAGGGCAAGATCCAGCAAACCAACAAGACGACAGTCTCTGACCTGCCAAAAACAAGGGATTAAAAAAAATAACAACCACAACCCAGTGTTATCAACTGTCCAGATCTCCTGGGCTTTTAACTGTGAAATCACAGGTATGTTTCAGTGTTCAGTGGCTAATCATATTGAGAGTGTATCTCTTGTAACACAGACCCCCGACACAGAAAATAGTGTAAGAATGAAACATGGTTGGAGGCAGCCACCCACTTAGAAACACACAGCTTTGGTAATTATCCCCCGAGGTTTGATGGAATAGAGTAAGGAGCGATGCGTTGTTGATCAGACTCCCACCTGGTACATATCGTTGTAGTTCTCGATCTCGCCGCTGTGAGTCTTGCACTTTCCATCGTTAAAGTCCGTCGTGGAGTAGGGCACGGAGGGGAAGCTCCTGGCTCCTGCGTTGAAGAAGCTCCCGCAGGAGGAGTGAGTCCCTGATCCTGCCCCAGAGCCACACATGTGATTGATGACGACATCCGCGTAGATCCGGACCTGGGAACAGAGGGGCATGATCAAGGTTGGCCAGCGGCAGGAAATGCACAGAAAAGGGTTAGGGTTAGGGTTACATCATGCAAAAAGATTTGCACATTAAGCGCATTGTAACTATGCATAATAACATTGTATTTACGTGTAAGTGCACATGCATGTATGCTGGAATCTCTTACCCCAACGTTATTGCATCGAGTCACCATGTCCTGCAGCTCATTGGCTGTCCCTGATCTTGAGCACAGGTTGTAGCTGATTGGTTGATACCTCTCCCACCATGGCCTGAAAGGATTGGTCAACACCACACTTTCACTGGGAGGTGAAATCTAGCCGGCCGAAACAAAATGTTATTGATTTACTATACGTGCAGAAATACTTCGGAATGCAATCAGTATTAAGAAGACCACTCAGTTTTAATTAGATTGTCAATGGGACACATATATACAGAGCATCAAAAGAAACTTGTCACTATTATAACACATTTATTTCCAAAAAACAATAAGTTATATAAATGATGGACACTGACGAAATGTTTTTGGTTTTTATCCCTCGATCGTTCATCCTCGCCCGTGACACGCTTGAGAGACTGAAGCTCTTAATCACCTGATTAGTGAGCCAGTTGATTGGACGCTGGATGTGGAGCGATTTCAGCTGCTGAATTTCAAGTTTGAATAAAAGCAATAAAGAAAATCACAGAAAAAAACCCAATACACCACGTCTGTCGAGAGAGCAGCGCCTTCGTGCGATCGGCGCGCTGGAGGCTGGACGGGGGCAGCGGGCTGTGGCTCTCAGTCTTTGTTTCTCCCAGCCAGCAGCTTCAAACCTGGGAGACGGTATAACCAGACACACTCTGTCAATGACAGGCCGCCAACCGGGAGACCAAGAGTCACAACACCTGCCCGGGATCGACAGATCACTCAGCAGCATCTTCGTGATCTTCAAAAATAAGTGATACTTTTCTTTTGATGCTCAGTATACATAATTCCTTTAGAAACGTTTCCCACAGGAAAGCACAGCAAAGTGCCATAAAGCACAGTGAATGCATGGTAAAGCATAGGCAAGCTTTGTAAAGAATAATGAGGTCTGCTAAAACATATTTATAAACATGGCAAAGCAGGGCAAACTATGGGAAATGCAAGAATATGACCACAGGAACAGCATGGCGGGGAAAACTGCAAAAATGCTGTGCAAAAATACAGCGATAAACTTTTATAAGTAACCATTTATGAATGAATTGTTAAACCAAAGTGGGTCAGGATCGTTCTGAATAATTCCGAGCAGAACAAAATGAACAGATGCTCACCTGAACGCCTCCAAACCCATTGGGCGCGAGATAGCGCTCGCACTCTGCGGCGATATCAGCCCAGCGCCACTCAAACAGATGAACGATGGATGTTCTCCCAGGCTGTGTGTGGGGGTCATATTGAGCCCGACACACAGAGAGAAATGCTGCGAGGACAAGGAAGCTCTTCATCGCGGCTTGATCCAAGAACCAATGCTGGTGAGTGTGCACAGAGACACGTGTATATATATATATGTATAGTGTTGAAATGGAATGATGCCAAGTGCTATAAAAAACAGATTTTATCAGTTGTTACTGTAGATAAAATACTCCATCTTCAGCAGAATTGCACAGGTGGACAGTGTAATAGAACTCCCACCAAAATAAAACACAGAGAGGTCTGGTAAAGCATAGGGAAGCATTGTAAAGCGCAGAGAGGTCTGGTAAAGCATAGGGAAGCATTGTAAAGCACAGAGAGGTCTGGTAAAGCACAGGGAAGCATTGTAAAGCACAGAGAGGTGTGGTAAAGCACAGGGAAGCATTGTAAAGCACAGAGAGGTCTGGTAAAGCACAGGGAAGCATTGTAAAGCACAGAGAGGTCTGGTAAAGCATAGGGAAGCATTGTAAAGCACAGAGAGGTCTGGTAAAGCATAGGGAAGCATTGTAAAGCACAGAGAGGTCTGGTAAAGCACAGGGAAGCATTGTAAAGCACAGAGGTCTGGTAAAGCATAGGGAAGCATTGTAAAGCACAGAGAGGTCTGGTAAAGCATAGGGAAGCATTGTAAAGCACAGAGAGGTCTGGTAAAGCACAGGGAAGCATTGTAAAGCACAGAGAGGTCTGGTAAAGCATAGGGAAGCATTGTAAAGCACAGAGAGGTCTGGTAAAGCATAGGGAAGCATTGTAAAGCACAGAGAGGTTGTAAAGCACAGAGAAAGGTCTGGTAAAGCATAGGGAAGCATTGTAAAGCACAGAGAGGTCTGGTAAAGCATAGGGAAGCATTGGTAAAGCACAGGGAAGCATTGTAAAGCACAGAGAGGTCTGGTAAAGCATAGGGAAGCATTATAAAGCACAGTGAGGTCTGGTAAAGCATAGGGAAGCATTGTAAAGCACAGAGGTCATGGTAAATATATAAGCATATATATATATATATATATATATATATATATATATATATATATATATAATATAGCTGACACTGAGAGTTAATGTTGTTGAAGCTGACACCCTGGGATCCTTCAAGAAGCTGCTTGATGAGATTCTGGGATCAATAAGCCACTGACAACCAAACGATCAAGATGGGCCGAATGGCCTCCTCTCGTTTGTAAACTTTGTTCAGCTATAAGTACTGTACTCTACTTCTTACCTTAGCTGCGCAACATCTCCCCTGGCCATATTGCTTCTCCATCACCCTTTCCCTGTACTTATTACACCTTGCTGTGCTTTTACTGTGGGACACACTTAGAAGGGTTTTACACTCAAAGTGCCCAGTGCAGCTGATCTCTACACTGCATTGGCTTCCAGTTTAAAGAAGCCAGTCACTGGCATTGAGGGGTTTAGGGTGACTGCTTCTGATCTTGTACAGTTCGCACAAGTCCATCTGCACATTGTAATGATTAATACTGAGGTAGGCTGTGTGGGCACTATTGTAGGCAGTTAATATATTAATAAATAAATTAAAGGACCTCCAAGAACTGTAGGGGATAAAGAACATAAGAAAGTTTACAAACGAGAGGAGGCCATTCGGCCCATCTTGCTCGTTCGGTTGTCAGTAGCTTATTGATCCCAGAATCTCATCAAGCAGCTTCTTGAAGGATCCCAGGGTGTCAGCTTCAACAACATTACTGGGGAGTTGATTCCAGACCCTCACAATTCTCTGTGTAAAAAAGTGCCTCCTATTTTCTGTTCTGAATGCCCCTTTGTCTAATCTCCATTTGTGACCCCTGGTCCTTGTTTCTTTTTTCAGGTCGAAAAAGTCCCTTGGGTCGACACTGTCAATACCTTTTAGAATTTTGAATGCTTGAATCAGATCACCACGTAGTCTTCTTTGTTCAAGACTGAACAGATTCAATTCTTTTAGCCTGTCTGCATATGACATGCCTTTTAAACCCGGGATAATTCTGGTCGCTCTTCTTTGCACTCTTTCTAGAGCAGCAATTTCCTTTTTGTAGCGAGGTGACCAGAACTGCACACAATATTGTGAACACAAAGCGATACCTTTGATATTGAAGATCTCAGTGGGACCTCCAATTATTGCTGTGGGTACTATTGTAATGTACAAACCCGTTTTTAATATCGCTCTCTGAAAACGTTGGCGGATTTACACATTACAACAATCCGAAAACAGACCAGATTCCAGACTGTTCAAAGATCATAAATCGTGTTTGTTCAACATGAGCAAATGATTCAATACTGGGAATCTCTTCTTAGAAAGAGGGTATTTATTAAGCATGCAGTGAAATAAGTTTGAAAATCACACAAAACAGTTACACAATTGAATGTCACATTAAAAGAATTACAATGAGAACTAAGGTTTAAGACAACAGTTCACCAAAGAAATACCAGTACATACTGACACAAGGGGCCACAATACCTGAATAGATATTTTAAGAGTATTGTTACCTAGCCTGAAAAGTAGTCTCTTGCTTTTCTCCTAATGTCAGGGCTCCATACTTAGAGCTGAGGGCTCCAGGTGCTATCTTTTGTTTCTTAGAGTCTTCTTAGGTCTGGGGCAGCAGTCACAGGATTGGGGCGGCCATCAAAGGCCTGGGGCAGCTATCAAAGGTCCGGGGAAGCAAGGAGCTGGGACTAAAGCAGGGGTTTTGTACTTTTCAAACAAAGAGATTATTTGAATTTCCCGCTGCATGCTCCTTTTGGCTTCTCCTCTTGATTGATTGCTCACCCCCCTTCCTCTGTCTGATTATCATAATCTGGAAAGGGGACATTTTTTAAAACATGCATAACTTTTGCTAAATAATTCGGATTTTATTCTGAATTCCCGTTGTTTTTACCATAAGAAATTACATTTTTCAGACACGAAACATGCCTGGTTGCGACTTTAGTTAGACACTGCAAACAGTTTAATTCTCTTAGAGATTTATTACTTGGGTTATTCTATACTTGTTATGCAATTTAAGAATAAAAACGCTTGCATCTTGTACTCATAGTGGTATTAAATCAATATGATGTGAAATTTGTCTTAAATCTTTTAAGCTATTTTCAGACTCCTATGCTAAGCCACCTCTCTCTCCCTAGACGGGTTAATTAAATCACAGAGACGGGTTTGAATAGCCTTTTGTCTCCTGAGTGCCTGCTGCATTCAAGGTGTGAGGTTGATCGTTATCTCTAGGCAAAGATAGACGAAGTAGATTAAGGTTCATTCAGTGTAGATTCCTGATAATATAACATCATAAGAACATAACATAGGAAAGACCATGACATTTGCAATATATTGGTGATGACAATCTTTATAGCACCTACAGGTGCATCATCAGTTGCAAACTTCCCATGGGGGTTCAAAACACCTATAAAACACAGTGCATTTGTGAATTAACAGTGTTGTTTAATAGGAGGTCAATGGGAAATACAATAGCGCATAAAAAAAGCACAGACTGAGATTTGCTCCTTCATCTCTGAACGCGATTGCTTTCCATTCCTGTGGAACAGGTTCAAGGTACATGTGAAAAGTCCCTGTTTGCACCAGATGGAAAGTTTAAACCAACCCTGTTACATAACGGAGAGCTAGAAGCAGTCATGCACTTTATATAAGAGATGGGGCCTGTTGTTTAATCTGTTATATAAATAAGGTCTCTTTTTGGCACCTGAGAAACACAGATAAGATGTGCTTTTACTGTGGGTCCCTTTTATAAGGGTTAGTTTACCATGTTTAAAAAAAAAATAAAATTACCATGCCTCTCTGTGCTTTACAATGCTTCCCTGTGCTTTACCAGACCTCTCTGTGCTTTACAATGCTTCCCTATGCTTTACCAGACCTCTCTGTGCTTTACAATGCTTCCCTATGCTTTACCAGACCTCTCTGTGCTTTACAATGCTTCCCTATGCTTTACCAGACCTCTCTGTGCTTTACAATGCTTCCCTATGCTTTACCACACCTCTCTGTGCTTTACAATGCTTCCCTATGCTTTACCGTGCTTTCACTGTGCTTTCTAACACTTTGCTGTGCTTTGCCTGTGGGAAAGTCAGCTGGCAGACGCGTACGCTCCTCCTTAGAGTACAATGCAGCCATCATACCAGAAGTAGTGTTATGTTTTATTTTTCTGTAGTATTGGAAACAGTGATTTTGGTTTTATAGTTTTGTGTGTACATGTACCCTTTTACACCTGTACACGGGTTTATGTGCATACGTGTTTCTTTTGAAATGTGTGTTTTATTATATTTTTTCACTGTTTGTAGTTGTGCTGTGTATGCGCTCATTTTTTAAAATAAAGCCTTTTATGTTTAATTGTCCATTTAAATCTGGTGTTTCTCGCAATGCAGATGTTAGATATGATGTTCATGAATAAAACTTTTGAGTTGTATCTGATAGTACGTCTTTGATTTTCATAACAAAGTTTGAAAATCCGACAGTTCTAGTGTTAAGAATATAAAGCCAGCGGAAATACTATTGCAGAAAATTAAAAGCAGTGTTAACCTTGAGAAGAAGAAGCAAATTAATGTTTGGAAACTGGCCAGACTTAAGACATGGGCTTTTCTTACTGCTGCCAAGACTTGTAACCTTGGGAGGAAAGGCAGAATTGAGGACCTTACTTAATTACCTTGGAAATGTGTTGCTGTTGAAATTCCTTATCAGAAAAAAAAAACTTTTGTTTTTGGGAAACATCTTTTTAAATTGAGTACAGAAGCTTTTATAAGCATTCCAATCTAATTGAGACACAATAAGTGTACAAGGTTTACTGTAACAGAAAAACTGTCCAGTTTAAAAATGAGACAATTCAGTTCAAAGCTGTGCCACTAGTATATCAGTAGATTTCCTGTGAGGTACCTGCTGGCTCTACCTGATGCAGTATTAGACATTCAAAGCTGGCTTCCCATTCAAGGCCCTTGGCTATGTATAGTTATGTTTTACTAACAAGAAGTACTGCATGAGCGAGGCAATATTGGACTTTAGCAGATAATGGAAATTAGTCTTGGCTTTCTGATGCTGTCTTCAATTCAAGTTTTTTTTTTTACTATGTACAATCTTTTATATGAACTAACTTTATGGTACAAGAAAGCAAAGTTAATTGTCTTAGGATGTAAACTCATCTTATCTGTAGAGGCACCGGTCCGAGGGTCTCTTGAATCCAGCACAAGTACGATCTAATGCAGTGAAATTGTAAAAGTGCTTAGAGTGGAGTTTCTTATTAATTAATAAGTAACTCTGGCTGGAGAAGGGCCGCTTTTTATCTATAAATTGTCCAAGGTCTGTTGAATCAGTGGAAATTTAGAGAAAAGAAGCCAAGTAAAAGTCAAGGGCAAAATATGCTATAACCGTAATTGTGTGAAGTATTAAATTTGTAAAGGCACTGGATCGCCCAGACTGTCTATTAGTTGAGATCTGACGTGGTCTGTAACCATTTTTAAGTATTTAATAAATGGAAGGAGTGCTAATAATGCTCTGAATCACTTAACTGTTCATCACACTGGAAGCCAAAGTTCAAAGTGACAATTTGCAGTGTTGTTGGAGGCCGCATTCTGAGAACCACTGTCCTAGACCACAATCAACTAAGCGTTTCTGTACGACACAATTAATCGATGCAAAGAATGTGTAAAATCCCTTGACTATTGTTTTCTGTTTCTTAAACCAAATGATTGTACTCTTTAAACTGCATAAGATATACTGTATAATATGCAACCCCCCTCCCCCCCCCCCCCCCCCACCCCCAACCCCCACTCAGTCACCCACCCCCCAATGTGTTTTTATACCACACTGATTAAACCAATTAAATTAAATTTTATTCATTAAGTGCACAACTTCTGAAGTTGCCAACTAATCACGGAAGTAGTACACAAGAACTCGATTTGACCAGTTCGTCTTCGGCAAAGTCGATAACACGGAAAGCGTCACCAATAACTTTCGATGCTTTGACTCAGTTCGTCTGGTCGCACCAAAGTCGATCACGGAAGCAGTCTTTGCAATTTAAGTCTGTGCTGCTGTTTTTTTTGTTTGACCATAGTTGCGTTTTCTGAGTCAAGCAGACCAGAGTTTGGGCTCCAGTGCCTTCATCAGTGTTATTGAAACGAAACTGAGTCAAGCAGAGCAGCGTTTCAGCTCTAGTGCCTTCATCAGTGTTATTGAAACGAAACTGAGTCAAGCAGAGCAGCGTTTCAGCTCTAGTGCCTTCATCAGTGTTACTGAAACTAAACTGAGTCAAGCAGACCAGCGTTTCAGCTAGTGCCTTCATCAGTGTTATTGAAACGAAACTGAGTCAAGCAGAGCAGCGTTTCAGCTAGTGCCTTCATCAGTGTTATTGAAACGAAACTGAGTCAAGCAGAGCAGCGTTTCAGCTCTAGTGCCTTCATCAGTGTTACTGAAACTAAACTGAGTCAAGCAGACCAGCGTTTGGGCTCTAGTGCCTTCATCAGTGTTACTGAAACTAAACTGAGTCAAGCAGACCAGCGTTTGGGCTCTAGTGCCTTCATCAGTGTTATTGAAACGAAACTGAGTCAAGCAGACCAGCGTTTCAGCTAGTGCCTTCATCAGTGTTATTGAAACGAAACTGAGTCAAGCAGACCAGCGTTTCAGCTAGTGCCTTCATCAGTGTTATTGAAACTAAACTGAGTCAAGCAGACCAGCGTTTGGGCTCTAGTGCCTTCATCAGTGTTATTGAAACGAAACTGAGTCAAGCAGACCAGCGTTTCAGCTCCAGTGCCTTCATCAGTGTTATTGAAACTAAACTGAGTCAAGCAGACCAGCGTTTCAGCTCTAGTGCCTTCATCAGTGTTACTGAAACTAAACTGAGTCAAGCAGACCAGCGTTTGGGCTCTAGTGCCTTCATCAGTGTTATTGAAACTAAACTGAGTCAAGCAGACCAGCGTTTCAGCTCCAGTGCCTTCATCAGTGTTATTGAAACGAAACTGAGTCAAGCAGACCAGCGTTTCAGCTAGTGCCTTCATCAGTGTTATTGAAACTAAACTGAGTCAAGCAGACCAGCGTTTGGGCTCTAGTGCCTTCATCAGTGTTATTGAAACGAAACTGAGTCAAGCAGACCAGCGTTTCAGCTAGTGCCTTCGTCAGTGTTATTGAAACTAAACTGAGTCGTCGGACGGTCGTAGTAACGGGCCCACCCGTCGAAATCGTAGGCTTTTAGTTTCAGCAGAGTCTCTCAAAAGTCGATCACGGAATAACCAGTATAGTCACAATACTTTGCTTGCTGGACTCAGTTGGTCTAGTCGCAAGTCGATCAGTGGGAAGGTAGTCACAATGAACTCTGTCTGTTATTGAAACTAAACTGAGTCAAGCAGACCAGCGTTTGGGCTCTAGTGCCTTCATCAGTGTTATTGAAACGAAACTGAGTCAAGCAGACCAGCGTTTCAGCTAGTGCCTTCATCAGTGTTATTGAAACGAAACTGAGTCAAGCAGACCAGCGTTTCAGCTAGTGCCTTCATCAGTGTTATTGAAACGAAACTGAGTCAAGCAGAGCAGCGTTTGGGCTCTAGTGCCTTCATCAGTGTTATTGAAACTAAACTGAGTCAAGCAGAGCAGCGTTTCAGCTAGTGCCTTCATCAGTGTTACTGAAACTAAACTGAGTCAAGCAGACCAGCGTTTCAGCTAGTTGTCACATTCTAAAATGATTCACTCAACACATAGCTGAGAATTCAAACGTGTTTATTGGTTTACACACACGTAGTGACATTCTTTTACTGCCACATGTCTCCATAGACTCCTTTATATAACACACGCAGCACCCTCTAGGGCATATTAATAGTATTGCAATCTCTGCTATCCTTACATCTCACCCTTAGGAAACAATTTTAATTAGCCAAATTGTTCCAAGAAATTGTCTTTTGTTATTGTTATTTTATTAAACTTCCTTTTAACCCACTAGTACTAACTACACTATTTTACTCAACGTATTTACATTTCATTTTTCTTTTTCTCCAGTTCAAACAAGGATAAGACTGCCTTCCTTTGTAGAATATTAGATGGAGGTGTCATGTGGTCCAAACTCTTTTTTTTTTCTGTGACTCTTCCAGCATTCTCCGTTGTTGGAATCTCATTTGCTTGAGGTTTCTCTCCTTCACGTGTTCTTGATTTGTCCTCAACAGTTGGTTGCTTCTTCTGGAACTTCAGCCTCGGCTTTGATGTGTCTCCTATTCCTCCTGTATTCGGCTTTCCCTGTCTCTGCAACGGTGAAGAATGTTTCTCCTTAACCACAGCACAGCGTTTTCATCCCTTTCTCCATCCAGTTTGATGCGCAACAGATCACCAGGTTGTAGTTCTGGCAATGGCTGAATGTCATTTGTTGCTATAATAAGAATATGCTGCCTTTGCCTTCCTCTCTGCTTCAACCACCTTCCTTAGCTTTGACCATCTTGGATGTAAGTCCCGTTAGTAGTTGTCCTGGACTTACACCAGGTGTTTTTATTGGGGTAACTCTGTAGCTCAGGAGTGCCAGGAGAGGATCTTCCTATCGGCCTCTCCATTTGCTTGGGGGAAATATGGGCTGGTGGTCATGTGCTGGAAGTCATACGTCTCTCGGAATTGGAAAGCGCTGGCCGTGAACTGTGGCCCATTATCTGTAACCGACTGGTCTGGAATGCCATATCAGGCAAAGTGACTCTTCAGCTTTGCTCTAAATTCTTTGCTAGATCTGCCTGAAAGGTGCATTATTTCTATGGCCCTTGAGAAATATTCCACTATCACTATCTAGCGATGTCCTGAAATGATTGTGTCCTGAACTGATGATGAACAGGGACATCTGGCCAGATCATGCCCCGCTGCCATGGAGTGTGAGGTGGCTGTGTGTAATTGGGCACCTGAGATGGGTAAGTGCGGGGAAAATGCAATATAATTCCTACTTCTTGGTGTCTGTGTTAATTTACTACATTCTTGCAGCGTCCTCTCTGTGTGCTGTATCAGAAAGACCTACAGATAGATCGACAGACAGTTAGATAAGCAGGAAGGTAGACAGATAGACCGACAGATATAAAGAAAAACTGACATGTATTAATGAATAGCAGACGACAAATAAATGAGTGTTTGAGTTTGTATTTTATTTATTTGAAGTGATTATATACAGACATTGTTGGTGCTTGTTTTAATATACTCCATTCAGTGTGAGCTGGGTCTCTGAAGTCCGAAAGAGAAACTCAATTTTGAGCATGTAGGGGTAACACTGCACTTGTGGGGTACAGCTTTCTTATTGCAATTATTTGCATCTGTGCCCCTCTCTGGCCTCTCCCTCTCTCTCTCTCGCCTCCCTGCTCTCCCTCCACAACACTTGGGGCAGAGCTTATTAAAATAATGTGTATGTATCTGTGCCCCCCCGCCCCCCCTCACTGGTTTCTCTCGTCACAATGATTGATTTCAGACACCACTCTGTTTGTGAACAGCTTGTACTGCAGCCATGTGGGCTCTGAAAGAAAGAAAGAAACACGATTGACAGTAGACGTTAAAACTCCATGCTGATTTGAACTCTGCTCTCGCCAGCGTAAGCACCAAACTAAGATGTAGCTTCACAGTAAACTAAAGTGATCTATCTGCATCTCCATCCATTTGCGTTGTTTTCCATCTGATGATGTAGATATCCTCCTGTCTGGTTTGGTTGCTGAAATGTAGTGCTGGCTCCAGGGATCGGCTCATTTTGCCTCCCCAGCGCATCAGCACACACAACGGCTGCGATGCTGGCTCCGGGGATCAACCCAGTGCGGTCTCCCCAGCGCATCAGCATGACAGCCGTCTGGATTGAACTAAGTAGGGTACATCTCTGGGGTCTTCAAGTGAGCACCTTCCATCCTCTGTGTTTTGTTGACTAGCCCACCACACCTCAAGAGGGCTCGACAGTGATTCTGGCGTCCCAGCATCACCCCCCCTCCATCCCTCACTCAGCTCAGCCCAGCTTACTAACCCGTACATCAACGTTGCTTTCTTTCTATTGTGCTTGAGATCCTCAGCCAGAATCTTTCCGTCTCTTCAATACTGACAGTGAAAATTAGGCTCTGCCTTGTAGATATATATATTTGTGTTTGGTTTATAAATATCTCCAGACAGGTGCAGTCATTTCCAGAAATAACAATGCAAATATAATAATAATAATAATAAAATAACAAATTGAAGAAGTTTGCTTGTTTTCCTGCACACAAATCTACACAGATAAACGCCAGGGGTCACAGTGACTCCAAAACATCTTATTTGTGCACCTGTTCTAAAAATAGACATCTCAAAATGCTCTGTTTTCTGTGTATAAGTTCGTGACCCATAACTTAGGAAAAGCCATAAAATATTACACAGAAAATGAAAAGAAAACCAGCATTTAAGCTAATTGGAAACTAGAGTCGAGTCAAATAGACCCAAAAACCTAATAGGAGGGTTAATGCATCTACCACTAATGTATGTCTCTAAGTGTGGGATGGCTTCTTCTAATGCTGTACCTTCATAGCAGGGTGGGAGTGGCAGGGTCCCGTCGAAGCACTCTGATTGGATGGGGTAGCTGCAGCGCCTCGCCTCGTCCCGGCAGTAGAAGGACACGCCCTCCCCGTGTTGCACCTGCCCCCCCTGCACCTCATAGGGCCACAGCTTCTGCTTGTTATACAAGACCCGGCTGCGTTGAACCGGGATTGCACAGCGGGCTGAAATCAGGGGAGAAAGCAGGACAAATCAGGGGACTAATGGGAGAAATCAACAGAACCCTTAAAAATATTACGACAGTAAATGTTCACAGTCATTTCCTCTCCCATTCTGTGCTTTACAATTCTTCCCTGTGCATTACCAGACCTCTCTGTGCTTTACAACGCTTCCCTGTGCTTTACCAGACCTCTCTGTGCTTTACAATGCTTCCCTATGCGTTACCAGACCTCTCTGTGCTTTACAATGCTTCCCTGTGCTTTACCAGACCTCTCTGTGCTTTACAATGCTTCCCTATGCTTTACCAGACCTCTCTGTGCTTTACAATGCTTCCCTGTGCTTTACCAGACCTCTCTGTGTTTTACAATGCTTCCCTCTGCTTTACCAGACCTCTCTGTGCTTTACAATGCTTCCCTGTGCTTTACCAGACCTCTCTGTGCTTTACAATGCCTCCCTGTGCTTTACCAGACCTCTCTGTGCTTTACAATGCTTCCCTATGCTTTACCAGACCTCTCTGTGCTTTACAATGCTTCCCTATGCTTTACCAGACCTCTCTGTGCTTTACAATGCTTCCCTATGCTTTACCATGCGGTCACTGTGCTTTATTACAGTTTTGTGTGCTTTTACTATGGGCCACTTTAAGGGAAATCAGGGGAAAATAACACAAATCTTGAAAAAGGAGAAAGTAAGCCAAAAATGCGTGCAAGACCCGCAGAAATCATGAAAAACCTTTAAAAACTAAAAATAAAATCTATGCCATCATCCAAGAACAGTGATGAATCAGGAACAAAAAACAACAGGGGCAGCTAAACAGCACAGAAAAGGGCAGAAAGATCATTATAATAACCGGGTATAAAATACGAGAAACACTAAATGACGAAAAATCACCTCGGCAGAAGGGGGTCGGGCTCCAGGTGCCGTTTGATTGGCAGATGACGCGGTTGGAGCCGTCCAATAGGAAGCCCTTCCTGCAGAGGTAGTAGATGACCTCCCCGGCCTCATACTGCTTCCTCTGAACAGCAACCAGGTAACCATGGGAGAGCTCGAGAGGAGGGGAGCAGTGCACCGCTGGGATACAGAGAGAAACAGAGAGAGAGAGAGAGAGAGAGAGAGAGAGGAGTGAGAGGAGACACACACACACACACACTGTGTGACTGTATCTAACACACACGCGCACACACACACACACACAGACACACACACACTGACACACAGACACACACTGACACACAGACACACACACTAACATAGACACACAGACACACACACTAACATAGACACACTGACACACACACTAACATAGACACACTGACACATAGACACACACACACTGACACACACTCACACACACACACACACACACACACACACACACACACACACACACAGACACACAGACACACACACTAACATAGACACACTGACACATAGACACACACACACTGACACACACTCACACACACACACACACACACACACACACACACACACACACACACACACACACACACACACACACACACACACACACACACACACACACACTGACGCACACTCACACACACACACACACACACACACACACACACAGACTAGACTCACGTCTGCAAATCGGCTCAGGATGTTTCCAGGTTTGGTTTTCTTGGCAGTAATTCTCAGAGACGCCTTGCAGCTCAAAACTGAGGAGAAAAGTCAGAGAAATCAAGGAAATCAGCAACCAGGAAAAATATCACAGAGGATTTGAAATCTGAAAAAAAAAAATGGATCTCCAATAGACACACAGAAGCACTACAGTGGCAATGCCGACAGACAGACAGCTTTGGTTAGCAGTCCTAATTAAAGAGTGACAGTGTGGTCCAGTGGTTAAAATCCATGGCTTGTAACCAGAAAGTCATGGGTTCAAATCCCACCTCTGCCACTGTCTGACTCACTGTGTGACCCTCAGCAAGTCACTTCACCTCCTTGTGTTGATATTAAATCAACGTCCTATTGGAAGTGACTCCACATATAATGCACAGATCACAGCCTGCCTCTGTAAAGCGCTTTGTGATGGGAGTCCACTGTGAAAGGCGCTATATAAAAATAAAGATGTCATGGTTATTATAATGTATTAAAGGTGAGTACGAGGTGAGATAATGGATTTTACAGATGATTAGCACTCCCTCGGGTTGGGCACTGGTAATGTTAATACACTGTGGTACACTGTGACGTCATTCTCACCCCGAGTTGCAGCTGTAGTTGATAGTTGCTCCAGCTGTGAATCTGCCCCCGCTGTTGAACCCGTTCTCTATCTGCCCAGGGGTGGGGCAAGTCTCTGTCAGTTCAGCTAAAGAAAAAAGAGATTACAAAACACTTGGAAACCAAAATGAAGCGTTCCTGCTGATCCACTGATAGAGGCACTGTGATGTATTTGTAGCTACAATATTCATCACACAGCTCTCAAACGAGATTCAACACACAGCTCTCAAACGAGATTCAACACACAGCTCTCAAACGAGATTCAACACACAGCTCTCAAACGAGATTCAACACACAGCTCTCAAACGAGATTCATCACACAGCCCTCAAACGAGATTCATCACACAGCTCTCAAACGAGATTCAACACACAGCTCTCAAACGAGATTCAACACACAGCCCTTCAACACACAGCCCTCAAACGAGATTCAACACACAGCTCTCAAACGAGATTCAACACACAGCACTCAAACGAGATTCATCACACAGCCCTCAAACGAGATTCAACACACAGCCCTCAAACGAGATTCAACACACAGCTCTCAAACGAGATTCAACACACAGCTCTCAAACGAGATTCAACACACAGCCCTCAAACGAGATTCAACACACAGCTCTCAAACGAGATTCAACACACAGCTCTCAAACGAGATTCAACACACAGCCCTCAAACGAGATTCAACACACAGCCCTCAAACGAGATTCAACACACAGCTCTCAAACGAGATTCAACACACAGCTCTCAAACGAGATTCAACACACAGCTCTCAAACGAGATTCATCACACAGCTCTCAAACGAGATTCAACACACAGCTCTCAAACGAGATTCAACACACAGCTCTCAAACGAGATTCAACACACAGCTCTCAAACGAGATTCAACACACAGCTCTCAAACGAGATTCAACACACAGCTCTCAAACGAGATTCAACACACAGCTCTCAAACGAGATTCAACACACAGCTCTCAAACGAGATTCAACACACAGCTCTCAAACGAGATTCAACACACAGCTCTCAAACGAGATTCAACACACAGCTCTCAAACGAGATTCAACACACAGCTCTCAAACGAGATTCAACACACAGCTCTCAAACGAGATTCAACACACAGCACTCAAACGAGATTCAACACACAGCCCTCAAACGAGATTCAACACACAGCTCTCAAACGAGATTCAACACACAGCTCTCAAACGAGATTCAACACACAGCTCTCAAACGAGATTCAACACACAGCTCTCAAACGAGATTCAACACACAGCTCTCAAACGAGGACAGGCCAGATTGCTAGCTACAAGATTTGTAACATTTAAAAACGTTTGCTACAGAATGTAGACAGGACACACCCTTGCAAAAGACAGAGAGGGGACATCTAGACAGACATTGAGACTTACACACAGAAACACAGTTAGGCTCCGCCCCGCTCCAGTGTCGATCCCCTTGGCAACGGCGAATCAGAACCTGGCGCCCGTCGGCCATCACAAATCCTTCCTGACAGCTCACCTCGATGAGAGCAGAGAACGAGGGAGAGGGGGAGAGGAGGAGAGAGACAGAGTGAGGGGAGGAGAGGGGCCAAGGGCAGGAGCGAGCTGGAGAGAGGAGAGAGTAGACGAGAGGAGACAGGAAGAAAGAGGAGAGAGAGGGAAGAGAAAGAGAGGCGATATGAGAGAAAGAGGAGAGTAGCTATATTATCAGATATATTAATAGACTCAATTGAAAAATATGTCAGCAAAATGCACATTTTCCCCTCAATACAAAATTGCATTGTTTCTCCCACCTGGTGTCACACAGCTCCACCCACACTCTCCGTCACAGAGACACTTCCTCCTGATTGGACAGTCCTGGTCCTGGAGACAGGCCTTCGGGCAGCCACGCCCCCTTTCTGAAGGCCCAGCCCTCTCAGGACAGGGCTCCGTCTCCTGGGCTGAAGCAGGGGATAAAAACACATAATATTCAGAGTTGGAAGAGAGAGAATGAAACGTATAAAAGCAACTCTACTATATATACATATTGATCCCAGAATCTCATCAAGCAGCTTCTTGAAGGATCCCAGGGTGTCGGCTTCAACAACATTACTGGGGAGTTGATTCCAGACCCTCACGATTCTCTGTGTAAAAAAGTGCCTCTTATTTTCTGTTCTGAATGCCCCTTTGTCTAATCTCCATTTGTGACCCCTGGTCCTTGTTTCTTTTTTCAGGTCGAAAAAGTCCCTTGGGTCGACATTGTCAGTACCCATGTGCCCGTCGCTCCCACATCTGTGACACTGACAATGCAAAAACAATGTTATCAGTGCCATCAAGTCTACATTTCAGAGCAGGGGCGCTGGAACAATTTTTATAGTTGGGGTGCTGAAAACAAAACCGTAACCCTGTATATGATGAAGCCACACAAAAATAAATTATACTAATCTTCCCAGTTAGATCTTTCTTTATTATTTTAAATGCAAACCCACCATGTAACTCAGCTGACTTAAAGTTAGTTCTACTTTATTTTTCTTAAAGGAGATGCTGCAAGACCATTGAATGCAGACCTCCACCGTCACTGCGCTCCTTCTTCTACGCCTTCCACATCAGCAGCTCCTTCTTCTACGCCTTCCACATCAGCAGCTCCTTCCTCTACACCTTCCACATCAACAGCTCCTTCCTCTACACCTTCCACATCAGCAGCTCCTTCCTCTACACCTTCCACATCAGCAGCTCCTTCCTCTACACCTTCCACATCAGCAGCTCCTTCCTCTACACCTTCCACATCAGCAGCTCCTTCCTCTACACCTTCCACATCAGCAGCTCCTTCCTCTACACCTTCCACATCAGCAGCTCCTTCCTCTACACCTTCCACATCAGCAGCTCCTTCCTCTACACCTTCCACATCAGCAGCTCCTTCCTCTACTCCTTCCACATCAGCAGCTCCTTCCTCTACACATCAGCAGCTCCTTCCTCTACATCAGCAGCTCCTTCCTCCACACCTTCCACATCAACAGCTCCTTCCTCTACACCTTCCACATCAGCAGCTCCTTCCTCTACACCTTCCACATCAGCAGCTCCTTCCTCTACACCTTCCACATCAGCAGCTCCTTCCTCTACGCCTTCCACATCAGCAGCTCCTTCCACACATCAGCAGCTCCTTCCTCTACACCTTCCACATCAGCAGCTCCTTCCTCTACACCTTCCACATCAGCAGCTCCTTCCTCTACACCTTCCACATCAGCAGCTCCTTCCTCTACACCTTCCACATCAGCAGCTCCTTCCTCCACACCTTCCACATCAGCAGCTCCTTCCTCTACACCTTCCACATCAGCAGCTCCTTCCAATCTGAACCAGCAGATCACACCATGCCATACAGAAGATGGAGCCACTAATCTACCAAAGAAACCCTCCATAACTCCAAAAGACAAAGATAAAAAAAAGAAAGTCATCCATGAAAGGAAATGCTAACCCTCCTAAGAAATTGTTTCAAAAGGAGAAGAAAAGTCAGCGTAAGGGCTACTGCACTGGCACAGTACTGAAAGAAAAAGGACAAGGACAACGATTATGAAATCAGCTTCTCGTGTGCTAGCAGAAAAAATGTCTGGCAAGTTTCTAACGCCAGAAATTCCAGATATCTTATCAGTAAATGGAGAAAGAGTCAGGGCCACATTGCCAAGGACAGTGTTCTCCGGGCACATTAGACGCCAGATGGGAAGCGTGTTTAATAAATGGTGTTATGTAAATGAAACGGATGGCGTCCTGTTTAAGCCATTGCCCTGTATCTGGGCCTCTCACACACATTGACTCATTCTGCCCCATGCACTGTCTCAAAGTACCCCACTAGAGGGGCACAGTGAGATGAGTTGTGGTCACTCATTCACTAGCTAATGTCACTTTTGCACATAAATAACTTCATAGCTTATAGCCTGACACTGAAAGGGTTTTTTAATCTCTCAAGCATTACACTTTCCCCTATGCTTCTATATCTTTGAAACACTCCAGTTTTATAAAGGAAACTGCAAATAGTAATTGGAAATGCTAATTCCATATTTCAGTTATAGACTATAGGAGCTTCGTTTTTCAGTACATTCACAGGAAGCAAAATTATACAGTGGAGCAAAAACTTTCTTTCATAGAGTGTAAACTGTGGAGGATGGAAGAGGCAGGAAAGTCGTATTATTATTATTATTATTATTATTATTATTATTATTATTAATGTTAATATTATTATTAATATTAAATAGGGCTATGTTAACACAAAAATAACAAAACTTTAGAAAACAAAATTAAAAAAAAAAAAGCGACACACCTTTCCACAGCGCCCACTCGTCTCCTTCCCATCCACACCCAGCACTCACTGTGTTAGACACAACAGGTAGACAGACAGACAGATAGATAGATAAATAGATAGATAGATAGATAGATAGATAGATAAAGTTAATGTACAATTCTTCTTACCCTCTGGTTGTAAAATGTTCGTTCCCAAAAAAATTAGAAAGATCAGGTTTAACCTGCGTGCCATCTTCATAATGTCAGTCTGCTTCACAAACCTAACGCAGAGTAATACAGACACAGTGAGCGAGGGAGAGAGAGCAAGGGAGATGCGAGGAGGGGGAGAGGAGGGGGGGAGAGAGCAGGGGAGAGGCAAGGCAAGGATGAGGAGAGGAAAGGCAAGGAGGGGGGGAGAGAGTAGGGGAGAGGAGAGGAGGGGGACACAGCAGGGGAGAGGCGAGGAGAGGGGAGAGAACAGGGGAGAGGCGAGGAAGGGGGAAGGCGAGGAGGGGGGAGAGGCGAGTAGGAGGACAGAGCAGAGGTGAGGAGGGGGAGAGAGCAGGAGAGAGGCAAGGTGGGGGAAGTTGAGGAGAGACAGATTCAAGACAGGGTACGAGAGGAGGGGCGAGGGGATAAGCATGATTATTATGCTCTTGAGTTCAAGAAAGAGACGGTTTCTTGATAAGAGGATGAAGGAACATTTAAAGGAAAGATAACAGAACCGTGTGCCCAGTCTAAGCGAGTTTTCATATAGATAGAAATGGTCAATGTATCATCTGTACATTTGCTACATTAGCTTGAAGATGCTTTTGTGGCTTGTCCTGCCAATAAGACAGTTATTGGCACTAAATTGAGTGGAATTGAGAGATGGATGGAGCGAGAGGGAGGGCAGGCTCAGCAGCTGTTTCTTATTAGGCAGAAGTCAGGACTCTGATAAACAAGACCTCCCGCAGTCTTTGAATTCCAAGAGCTGCAAGCTTCAACTTTTACCTAATTTTCAGTATTGAAATAAGCGTGGAACGTATTCAGAGTTCCAGCACATGCCAGACCTTTAAAGCGACACATATTTCTGGATCACACACTATCCTGGTTAAAAACAAAACAGCCAGCCTGTCAATAGCACCCTTCCCACACGCAGTTGCTGCACGTTTCATGGAAAGTGTTGTTAGAAAGACCTTCGTTAGGTAAGGGAATGAGACGTCCTGGTAAAGTCTATTAAAATGATTTACAGTGTGTGGAATAACTTCTTGTGTTCGAGATGTGAAAGTGTGACAGACAGACGAACCGAACCTGATATTCTGAACATGTTAAATTATGCTATTATCAAATTTCGTGGCGATCGGAGAAGTGGTTCTCAATCTTAAATATCTGTTGTCCAGCGTTGGCATTAAACATGGTCGCAACACGGCCCTTACCTCACTGCCATAGACGCGTGTAACACAGGCTAGATCAGCCAGCCTGTATAGAAGAAAAGACAGGGCCACCTAGTGTTCTGCCAACTTGGATCAAGTTTTGTTTTGCTGGCAATGGATTCACCTGCCATAGCACTGTCAATAGGGTGTACACCATGGGACTGATTCACCTGCCATAGCACTGTCAATAGGGTGTACACCATGGGACTGATTCACCTGCCATAGCACTGTCAATAGGGGACTGATTCACCTGCCATAGCACTGTCATAGGGACTGATTCACCTGCCAGCACTGTCAGCACTGATTCACCTGCCATAGCACTGTCAATAGGGTGTACACCATGGGACTGATTCACCTGCCATAGCACTGTCAATAGGGTGTACACCATGGGACTGATTCACCTGCCATAGCACTGTCAATAGAGTGAACATGGGACATGGGAGCACTGTCAATGATTCACCTGCTGATAGCACTGTCAATAGGGTGTACACTGATTCACCTGCATGGGGGACTGATTCACCTGCCATACCACTGTCAATAGCACAGCATGGGACTGATTCACCTGCCATAGCACTGTCAATAGGGTGTACACCATGGGACTGATTCACCTGCCATAGCACTGTCAATAGGGTGTACACCATGGGACTGATTCACCTGCCATAGCACTGTCAATAGCACACCATGGGACTGATTCACCTGCCATAGCACTGTCAATAGGGTGTACACCATGGGACTGATTCACCTGCCATAGCACTGTCAATAGGGTGTACACCATGGGACTGATTCACCTGCCATAGCACTGGGACTCACCTGCCATAGCACTGTCAATAGTGTACACCATGGGACTGATTCACCTGCCATAGCACTGTCAATAGGGTGTACACCATGGGACTGATTCACCTGCCATACCACTGTCAATAGGGTGTACACCATGGGACTGATTCACCTGCCATAGCACTGTCAATAGGGTGTACATTATTATTATTATTATTATTATTGAGTAAAATCCTTTTATTATATTTTAATGAACGACTTTGTTCAAAAAATATCTATAAAATACAAGTTAATGTAAAAGTCTCTTCACCAGGGTTTCCTGACCTCCATAGCTTTGTATGATGTTTGCAATCATTTAGAGTCTGTGTTGCTATTGCTTTTTCAGGAGCTGCTTTTCAATTCTAGCTACACTGCCATAGTTACTGTATTGTGAATCGGTACAGCCCTGGCTAGGACTACAGCTCCCAGCATGCCTCTGCGGCAATGGTGAGGGATGCTGGGAGCTGTAGTTGTTTAACTGCAATGCGCTGGACAATTGCAAACGTTCATAAAAAGCTAAAAAGAAATTTAGAAAGTGGTTCACGAGATATAACGTTCGGTAGCTCAGCCTCTTCACAATCCCTTTTTCAATCACGTAAGTATTTATTGAAAATCTGATCAACACTCCTGTAAATACCCACCCGGACCAGGATTTGCTATCTTTTGCCTTTTCTATCCTTTTCTTGGTGTTTTTCTGATTGTTGCTGTCCTGTTGAATGATTGGTCTCTTTGCCGTGTTATTTCTTGCTGCCGTCTCTTGCCAGGACCCCCTTCGCAATGAGATGGTGAAATAAAGCGGGAGTCCCGGTCAATAACAGCACTACAGTAATTTAATACAGAGGCTGTCATGAGCAAACCAACAAATCTAATTTTCTCTGAGGGTGCAGGTTTTCCAAGAGTTTCTTCCATTCTTTAAATAACTTCTAAAACAAACTTTTGCTGTTTTTATTGTTCATACTGCTTTTATTGTACTTTTCTTGTTAAAAGCGTCTTGGGATGGCTTGCCATGGAAGGTGCTTTATAAATAAAATTAGCTTTGAAAATGAGAGTAAGCATGTCACACACAGTAGGGTTACAACAGACCGGTAAACTGGGCCTCGCATTGAACGGGAAGGGAAGGCGTGGCGGTCAGAGGCCGTTATTTTGTGTTGATTTAATGTGAAAACAGTGCTGAAGATAAAATCACTCTGTTCAAAATAAGAAGCACTCTTTTAAAAAAAAAAAACTTTGCATAGTTTTAAAACTATTTATTTTTAATCCGAGTGTGTCAGTAGCGAGTCCTGGCCCCAGTTGAGAGAGAAACTCACTTCCAAATGGCTTATAAAATCAATGCTGGAGTTAACTGTCATTGATTGGGACTGCTTAGATAGGCTTGCTTGATTCCATTTGACAAAGAACATACAGGAATGACCAATAAAACGATGAAACACTGAACTTCACAACTTTACAGTAACATTCTTGAATGTTGGGTGTTTGGGTGGATCTTGTGATATTATAGACACTTCATCCAGAACCTCAAACACAGAATCAGAAACAGTGCACAAAAAGAAACAAAGAAAGTCAAGCAGAAGAAAAACATTTTTAAAACCTTCACCTCTACTTCACTTAATCAAAAACTAAAAACCAGAAAAAAACTAAGAAACTACATCAGGGCAATATGTGTGTGAGAGAACATGTTAGTTCCTTTGTATTTTCACATCTTGTGCTCTAAAAAAGTCATTAGCTGAAACTCTTGTCTACAAACTTGGCTTCCTTTCTTAGTTTCGGTTTTCTGACTGAGCGAAGTTCTGGAAAGTGTCCCCTCCTTTCTCTCTCTCCTCTCCCCTCCCAGTCCGTCATGGTGTACTCTTCCCCTCCTCCTCCCCCTCCCCCATGCACCCTGCTCAAGTGTCGGGCGTGGAGGCTCGCCTCTCTGAAAGTCCTCCTGCAGAAGGGGCAGGGGTAGCGCGGGCTGCCTTCCCGCGCGGTGCTGTGCGTGCACCGGTGCTGTGCCTGCGGCAGTGCTTGGCTAAATTCGAGGAGCTGTTGAACCTCTTGGCACTGGAAGGGCTTCTTACCGGTGTGGATCCAGTGGTGCGTGGCAAGGGCCGAGGCCTGCGTGAACGCCTTGCAGCACACAGGGCAGGAAAAGGGCCGCTCGGGGGCCACGAGGGTGGGAGAGGGAGAGGGGAGCGTTGTTTGCGAGAAGGAGCGTGGACTTAAGGGACGCTGCTTGGAAGTTTTTCTTCCTTCCTTTTTCAAGATGCCCTCGTCCAGCGGCCCCCAGGCTGTGGGGTGGGTTTCCCAAATCAATCCCGTCTTGCTCCTTGTCTTCCGTTCCTCTGGTAATCCCAAAGGATCGACAGAAGGGTGCTGAGATTTAATCTGGAAATCCCACATGCTACGGCGTTCAGGATCTGGGATCGATTCCTCCTCCTCCTCCTGGGTTTCATCCGTTGCCAGCTCATTCCCAGCTCCAAACCTGGCCAGGTATTTCAGCCCGTCCACCTCGATCAAGGTCGGGAATCCAGGCCGATTCTCAGAATCTCTGTTCTGGAAGCTGGAGATGGTCTCCTGCACGGAACAGCCAGCGGGCTCGGCCGGGACGAGCCGAGGGCTTTTGGAAGCATGGTTCTGGCAGGAGCCTGTGTCAGATGACCCGTAGCTGGACTGCTCCTCTCGGGACTCCACTCCAGGGCTGGCTTTTTCCAGGGGAGTTCGGTTGGCTGGTGTCTGGATCAGCTTGATCAAAACTGGGTAAGATTTCAGAGTGAAGCCATTGTGTTCCATTATGTCCCCTTCTATGTAGCACTCAGAAAGGTAACCAGCAGAGGAAGAAGAAGACGACAACAAATGGGTATTATTATTATAATTATTATGGATAGGATTTTCTCCTAAATCAGGAGGGATTCTATGGAGTTGTTTCAGCAGGGTTGGGAATGATACAAGATTCAGTCCGTCTTTGTGTCCTGTGAAGTGCGACGGATTCCGAGCCGCGCCATTCCCAGTTTTAGGAGTGGTCAGGAGATCTGAGATTTTTGTTCCCGTAAAAAGCGTCTCCGCTATGAATTCAGACGCTTTGCACTTTGAAATGGAACGTGACACACCCCCAGAATCTACTTCCGGTTCAGCTGCTGTAACTCCCTGGTTTCCCAAAATCGGGAAAAGAAGAACAGGAACGCCATTGGAATCCTCCAGAGTTTGGTCTGGGAGTACGGCGAACAGGTCGGTGGTGGTCCCAGTGTGTGTCTTGCATATTTCCTTCAGCTCAGCAAGAACTCCAGAGTTGACTTAGCCATATGCTTTGGTGTGTTGTCGTGTTATTAACCCTTATAAAAGTTTCCCCATGTAAAAGCATAACAAAGTGAAGAGAGGTCTAGTAAAGCATAGGAAAGCACTGTAAAGCACAGAGAGGTGTGGTAAAGCACAGGGAAGCATTGTAAAGCACAGAGAGGTCTGGTAAAGCACAGGGAAGCATTGTAAAGCACAGAGAGGTCTGGTAAAGCATAGGGAAGCATTGTAAAGCACAGAGAGGTCTGGTAAAGCATAGGGAAGCATTGTAAAGCACAGAGAGGTCTGGTAAAGCATAGGGAAGCATTGTAAAGCACAGAGAGGTCTGGTAAAGCATAGGGAAGCATTGTAAAGCACAGAGAGGTCTGGTAAAGCACAGGGAAGCATTGTAAAGCACAGAGAGGTCTGGTAAAGCACAGGGAAGCATTGTAAAGCACAGAGAGGTATGGTAAAGCACAGGGAAGCATTGTAAAGCACAGAGAGGTCTGGTAAAGCACAGGGAAGCATTGTAAAGCACAGAGAGGTCTGGTAAAGCACAGGGAAGCATTGTAAAGCACAGAGAGGTCTGGTAAAGCATTAAATAAAAAACAAACCATGGTAAACTAATGCATAGTAAAACCATGGGAAAAGCAGGGTGGCAAATTTACTGTAGTTTTCTAAGGGAAAATACAGTATGCAGGGATTCAAATAAGATTTAAAGAAATCTGTTTCAATATTGCATTTTTTATTTTGCAATGTGATACTTTCTATTGTGATATTCTGTAACGTTATACTTTATATCGGTATATTTTCTAACAACTGAAAGTCGCCCTGGATAAGAACGTCTGCTAAGAAATAAATAACAATAACTCGTTTTTTTTAAATTTCCACTTTCCTGCTTGTAATTGTTTTTTGCGCTTTGTAGTCTAATTGCAGTAAACAGCGACACACTCTCCGCAGAAAAACTTTCTGTTTGAAAGCGCAAGCAAATCTGCTAGATATACAGACGGGCAGACAGACAGAAAGACAGATCGAGTACTTGAGCTTTTAAAAACAGACACTGAGAGCGCAAGTACCCTATTCAGATGGACTGATAACTACTTAAAGAGGCTGGATTTGTATCCTTGGTCATTTCTGTTGTTTCTGTTATAATGGTACACACCTTTCACGAATGCTTCCGGTCCGGTTCGGTTCGGTTCGGTTCGGCTCGGTGCCAGTTCGGCTGGGTCTACATTCCCATCCGGATTTTGGACAGGCTTTGTCTGACTCAATCTCCGACACGTTTTGTTGGGACCACCTTAAAGGGGCAGGCATGAGAGGGGTTGGGCTAATTCAGTGTCGGCAGACACTTTATTGAGAGTGTGTGTGTGTGTGTGTGTGTGTGTGTGTGTGTGGTCAGTCTGTTTTTCTGTCTATATATGTTGTTGAATTTCGTATTAAGATACTATTTCATTATATAATAATAATAATAATAATAATAATAATAATAATAATAATGGGTTTTTCATTTCTTTATCAAAATTTTACATTTTTAAGCTAATATCAATTTATTTTTATTTTTTTAAATATTACAGCAATCAATTACTTCCAGTATTGTCGCAGGCAAAATCAACCAAAGTATAACACTGCGTTTCTGATTCAGTGAAGTTCTGGATGATGAAGGCATTAAAAACATTTATCTGCTTGACTCTTCTAGTTGTAAGTTTCTGATTTGGTGAAGTTCTGGATGATGAAGGCATTACAAATTCAAATTGAAGTAATAAGAGGTGAGAGAATGGATTTTAAAGATGGTCAGCGCTCCTGTAAAGGGAGGGGTCAGTGATCCTGTTAATAAAGCTAATAAGAGGTGAGAGAATGGATTTTAAAGATGGTCAGCGCTCCTGTAAAGGGAGGGGCCAGTGATCCTGTTAATAAAGCTAATAAGAGGTGAGAGAATGGATTTTAAAGATGGTCAGCGCTCCTGTAAAGGGAGGGGCCAGTGATCCTGTTAATAAAGCTAATAAGAGGTGAGAGAATGGATTTTAAAGATGGTCAGCGCTCCTTTAAAGGGAGGGGCCAGTGATCCTGTTAATAAAGCTAATAAGAGGTGAGAGAATGGATTTTAAAGATGGTCAGCGCTCCTGTAAAGGGAGGGGCCAGTGATCCTGTTAATAAAGCTAATAAGAGGTGATTTATAAACCTTGGTTAGCAGTGTAGTGTTTTAAATGATGGATTTTCTGAACAGCACACTTTTTAAATTCATATCTACTCAAGCACAATTGCATCCGAGTTCTTTTAATGTAGTCATGATTTGTTACAGGATACCATTTTCAAAACATGACAGTGGCGCCATTTTATTAATTTTCTATATTTGTCCACCTTTAGAGTTTGGTCTCTCCAGTGAGTCTTCTTTCGCTTTTTCGTATTTGTATAACAAACAGCCCGGCCACTTTGTTAGGACCTGTCCCTGCTATCGGGTCACTGTTTGATCTCCGTCTAGACTCCACAAGGTGCTGGAAGGGGCCTCTGTTGATCCGCTCCCTCATGAATACAGAGCGCAGAGAGGCAGGCAGGGGGTCGTTCAGACGGTCGGCTCAGATCAGTGCCGTGGCTGTGGAAGATGCCCGAAGTCTCTCCGTCGCTCTCCTCAAACCGTTAATCCCGGCACGGCGGACAGGGGCGTTATCGTCTTGAAAGTCGGGGTTCGGCGTTGTTGGGGGTCTGCAGCGATGCTTAGTGTTCGTTCAACCCTCCTGAGTAAATGAGGGAGCCGGGGTACAGCAGAACCAGAACCCAATCCGAGAGACAGTCAGGCAGGTCCTAACACAGAGGCCAGGACAGTGTGTGCTGTTTTAGCAGAACAAACTAAAATATACTTGAATAAAATGTTCTCAAAAGTCTTATAAAAGTCAGTCTTCAGTTTCTTCCTGTTAGCAGTGGGGGGGGTTAACGATTCTGTACAGTACAGTGGAGAGTCAATCCTCTGAACGATTCTGTACAGTACAGTGGAGTCAATCCTCTGAACGATTCTGCACAGTACAGTGGAGAGTCAATCCTCTGAACGATTCTGCACAGTACAGTGGAGAGTCAATCCTCTGAACGATTCTGCACAGTACAGTGGAGAGTCAATCCTCTGAACGATTCTGCACAGTACAGTGGAGAGTCAATCCTCTGAACGATTCTGCACAGTACAGTGGAGTCAATCCTCTGAACGATTCTGCACAGTACAGTGGAGAGTCAATCCTCTGAACGATTCTGTACAGTACAGTGGAGTCAATCCTCTGAACGATTCTGCACAGTACAGTGGAGAGTCAATCCTCTGAACGATTCTGCACAGTACAGTGGAGAGTCAATCCTCTGAACGATTCTGCACAGTACAGTGGAGAGTCAATCCTCTGAACGATTCTGCACAGTACAGTGGAGAGTCAATCCTCTGAACGATTCTGTACAGTACAGTGGAGAGTCAATCCTCTGAACGATTCTGTACAGTACAGTGGAGAGTCAATCCTCTGAACGATTCTGCACAGTACAGTGGAGAGTCAATCCTCTGAACGATTCTGCACAGTACAGTGGAGAGTCAATCCTCTGAACGATTCTGCACAGTACAGTGGAGAGTCAATCCTCTGAACGATTCTGCACAGTACAGTGGAGAGTCAATCCTCTGAACGATTCTGTACAGTACAGTGGAGAGTCAATCCTCTGAACGATTCTGTACAGTACAGTGGAGAGTCAATCCTCTGAACGATTCTGCACAGTACAGTGGAGAGTCAATCCTCTGAACGATTCTGCACAGTACAGTGGAGAGTCAATCCTCTGAACGATTCTGCATAGTACAGTGGAGAGTCAATCCTTCGAATGATTCTGCACAGTACAGTGGAGTCAATCCTCTGAACGATTCTGCACAGTACAGTGGAGAGTCAATCCTCTGAACGATTCTGTACAGTACAGTGGAGAGTCAATCCTCTGAACGATTCTGCACAGTACAGTGGAGAGTCAATCCTCTGAACGATTCTGCACAGTACAGTGGAGAGTCAATCCTCTGAACGATTCTGCACAGTACAGTGGAGAGTCAATCCTCTGAACGATTCTGTACAGTACAGTGGAGAGTCAATCCTCTGAACGATTCTGCACAGTACAGTGGAGAGTCAATCCTCTGAACGATTCTGTACAGTACAGTGGAGAGTCAATCCTCTGAACGATTCTGCACAGTACAGTGGAGTCAATCCTCTGAACGATTCTGCACAGTACAGTGGAGAGTCAATCCTCTGAACGATTCTGTACAGTACAGTGGAGAGTCAATCCTCTGAACGATTCTGTACAGTACAGTGGAGAGTCAATCCTCTGAACGATTCTGTACAGTACAGTGGAGAGTCAATCCTCTGAACGATTCTGCACAGTACAGTGGAGAGTCAATCCTCTGAACGATTCTGTACAGTACAGTGGAGTCAATCCTCTGAACGATTCTGCACAGTACAGTGGAGAGTCAATCCTCTGAACGATTCTGTACAGTACAGTGGAGAGTCAATCCTCTGAACGATTCTGCACAGTACAGTGGAGAGTCAATCCTCTGAACGATTCTGCACAGTACAGTGGAGAGTCAATCCTCTGAACGATTCTGCACAGTACAGTGGAGAGTCAATCCTCTGAACGATTCTGCACAGTACAGTGGAGAGTCAATCCTCTGAACGATTCTGTACAGTACAGTGGAGAGTCAATCCTCTGAACGATTCTGCACAGTACAGTGGAGAGTCAATCCTCTGAACGATTCTGCACAGTACAGTGGAGAGTCAATCCTCTGAACGATTCTGCACAGTACAGTGGAGAGTCAATCCTCTGAACGATTCTGTACAGTACAGTGGAGAGTCAATCCTCTGAACGATTCTGCACAGTACAGTGGAGAGTCAATCCTCTGAACGATTCTGCACAGTACAGTGGAGAGTCAATCCTCTGAACGATTCTGCACAGTACAGTGGAGAGTCAATCCTCTGAACGATTCTGCACAGTACAGTGGAGAGTCAATCCTCTGAACGATTCTGTACAGTACAGTGGAGAGTCAATCCTCTGAACGATTCTGCACAGTACAGTGGAGAGTCAATCCTCTGAACGATTCTGCACAGTACAGTGGAGAGTCAATCCTCTGAACGATTCTGCACAGTACAGTGGAGAGTCAATCCTCTGAACGATTCTGCACAGTACAGTGGAGAGTCAATCCTCTGAACGATTCTGTACAGTACAGTGGAGAGTCAATCCTCTGAACGATTCTGCACAGTACAGTGGAGAGTCAATCCTCTGAACGATTCTGTACAGTACAGTGGAGAGTCAATCCTCTGAACGATTCTGCACAGTACAGTGGAGAGTCAATCATCAGAACGATTCTGTACAGTACAGTGGAGAGTCAATCCTCTGAACGATTCTGCACAGTACAGTGGAGAGTCAATCCTCTGAACGATTCTGCACAGTACAGTGGAGTCAATCCTCTGAACGATTCTGCACAGTACAGTGGAGAGTCAATCCTCTGAACGATTCTGCACAGTACAGTGGAGAGTCAATCCTCTGAACGATTCTGTACAGTACAGTGGAGAGTCAATCCTCTGAACGATTCTGTACAGTACAGTGGAGAGTCAATCCTCTGAACGATTCTGCACAGTACAGTGGAGAGTCAATCCTCTGAACGATTCTGTACAGTACAGTGGAGAGTCAATCCTCTGAACGATTCTGCACAGTACAGTGGAGAGTCAATCCTCTGAACGATTCTGCACAGTACAGTGGAGAGTCAATCCTCTGAACGATTCTGCACAGTACAGTGGAGAGTCAATCCTCTGAACGATTCTGCACAGTACAGTGGAGAGTCAATCCTCTGAACGATTCTGTACAGTACAGTGGAGAGTCAATCCTCTGAACGATTCTGCACAGTACAGTGGAGAGTCAATCCTCTGAACGATTCTGCACAGTACAGTGGAGAGTCAATCCTCTGAACGATTCTGCACAGTACAGTGGAGAGTCAATCCTCTGAACGATTCTGCACAGTACAGTGGAGAGTCAATCTTCTGAACGATTCTGCACAGTACAGTGGAGAGTCAATCCTCTGAACGATTCTGCACAGTACAGTGGAGAGTCAATCCTCTGAACGATTCTGCACAGTACAGTGGAGAGTCAATCCTCTGAACGATTCTGCACAGTACAGTGGAGAGTCAATCCTCTGAACGATTCTGCACAGTACAGTGGAGAGTCAATCCTCTGAACGATTCTGTACAGTACAGTGGAGTCAATCCTCTGAACGATTCTGCACAGTACAGTGGAGAGTCAATCCTCTGAACGATTCTGTACAGTACAGTGGAGAGTCAATCCTCTGAACGATTCTGCACAGTACAGTGGAGAGTCAATCATCAGAATCAGTGCGAATACTTAAATTGTACAGGCCCGTAGGGTAATCCAGGGGTGTTTGCGACACATGAGCTGCAAGGTTAGATATTGTTTTAGTAAACAGATGTTTGATTAACCAATCAATGTGAGCATCTGAACTGCTATCGCTTGCAATTATTTTGGATAACTGATGCTCCGCTGAACTGAACTGTAGTTAAAGCTGCATATGGCTGTTCCAATTCTTTCAACCTCACCCTTGTTTGATGATGTTTGCAATCATTCTGTGATGGTTAGCCCTCCTTTAAAGGGGGCCGCAGTGCTAATGCTGATAAAGCTAATACGCTAGTAAGAGAATGGATTTTGAAACCCTGGTTAGTGCTCTTTTCAAAACATGATTTAAGAACGCTGTGATTATCATCCTTTTTTTTTGTTGTGGAAAATCAATCACTGGAAACTGTCTGACTGCTGATCGGGGCTTTTTTTTTTTTAAATCCAAAAATGAAACTTATGTCTACAGAATTCGAGCTGACAATATGCCCCTGTACTGTAGTGTTGTGCGTCTCCCTCTAATCGCGTCCAGAACGTGTTTCATTCTCTTGCACGACAGACCCTCCCTCGCCTCTCTCCCTTGTACCTCAGTTTTACATCAGCTGATCTGTGGTATGTCAGGTGTCTCTCCCTCTGATCGTCTTGAGACACTTTGACACATATCACAAGCAAGGCTTATGTTTTTCACGGTCATCACTGCTGTGTAATACTTAGCTCCTTCTGAAATTACCCATTTCTGAAAGAACAGTGTAAACAAGCATATGTTTCCTATCTTAAAAATAAATACGTTTCCCTTATTGACGCTCTCCCTGTTAAAAAAAAAGACACCAGCTGCATCAAAGATCAGAAATATCTCTGCTAAAGATCACTCTGTCCGGTACAGGGGCGACATTTTCTCAATTCGAATTCAGCTGACTGATGCCGCAGAGGTGTATGTTATGCTCAACTGGCGCCTCTATTCCTGTTTTGGTCCCGTGTGACTTTTCAAAAGCCCAAAGGGATGTATTGACCTTCTCAGTCACTGTACGAGAGCTTTCTAAATTGGAGCTCGCTTTGGTCCAAGTTTGGAACATTTCACGTGTCTGTTGTTACATTAACATTTATTTATGTTTTTATCCACTGATGGTGAACACACAACGTCTTTAAAAGCTGGACATAAACGAAATATTCTAGATTTTGCATTTGATGTTTTTCGGGTAAGCATTGGAGTAATTAGGAACATCTGCCATATATTAACTCCAGAGAAATTTATGAATTTTGAATGTGACAACGCGATTTTTTCGGCTTTAATAAGTATTCTGCTCTTTCCACTGTATTTAATGCACTGTTTCATGTATTCTGCTGCTATCCTGTATTCTGCTCTTTCCACTGTATTTAATGCACTATTTCATGTATTGTGCTGCTATCCTGTATTCTGCTCTTTCCACTGTATTTAATGCACTATTTCATGTATTCTGCTGCTATCCTGTATTCTGCTCTTTCCACTGTATTTAATGCACTATTTCATGTATTATGCTGCTATCCTGTATTCTGCTCTTTCCACTGTATTTAATGCACTAGTTCATGTATTCTGCTGCTATCCTGTATTCTGCTCTTTCCACTGTATTTAATGCACTATTTCATGTATTCTGCTGCTATCCTGTATTCTGCTCTTTCCACTGTATTTAATGCACTATTTCATGTATTCTGCTGCTATCCTGTATTCTGCTCTTTCCACTGTATTTAATGCACTATTTCATGTATTCTGCTGCTATCCTGTATTCTGCTCTTTCCACTGTATTTAATGCACTATTTCATGTATTATGCTGCTATCCTGTATTCTGCTCTTTCCACTGTATTTAATGCACTATTTCATGTATTGTGCTGCTATCCTGTATTCTGCTCTTTCCACTGTATTTAATGCACTATTTCATGTATTCTGCTGCTATCCTGTATTCTGCTCTTTCCACTGTATTTAATGCACTATTTCATGTATTCTGCTGCTATCCTGTATTCTGCTCTTTCCACTGTATTTAATGCACTATTTCATGTATTCTGCTGCTATCCTGTATTCTGCTCTTTCCACTGTATTTAATGCACTATTTCATGTATTATGCTGCTATCCTGTATTCTGCTCTTTCCACTGTATTTAATGCACTATTTCATGTATTATGCTGCTATCCTGTATTCTGCTCTTTCCACTGTATTTAATGCACTATTTCATGTATTATGCTGCTATCCTGTATTCTGCTCTTTCCACTGTATTTAATGCACTATTTCATGTATTATGCTGCTATCCTGTATTCTGCTCTTTCCACTGTATTTAATGCACTATTTCATGTATTCTGCTGCTATCCTGTATTCTGCTCTTTCCACTGTATTTAATGTGTTATGCATTGTTTGTACAGTATCTCATGTATGATGCATTTCTCTGTATTTGAAGTATTATGGATTTTCTTGTTGCTGCATCTTCTTAAGTGCTTTATGACAGTGGTACACTATGAAAGGCGCTATATAAAATAGATTGATTGATTGATAATCTGTTTATACAGAACTTGTAGTTTTCAAGTCCTGTCTCTATGTGATGAGTCCTCTTGTGGTTTAAACGTTTCGAATGCTTGCCACTGACATTGTGAGAGCCACACTCTGAGCAAAGTGTGGCTGCTGCTCAATTCTGCAGCTCTTTCCTGTAGCCCTGCTCTTGAACCCTGGCTACAGAGCAGCCTGACTAATATCTAACACTGGGGTCTATGAGGGGGAAAGTATAAACCCAATCATCATATTATACTGCAGCCACCGAAACTCTCACTGCGTCAAGAACTACAGCTCCCAGCATCCCCCACTCTTACTGATGATGTTGAGGCAAAACTGTACTTTTTATCCTGTCTTTACAGCTGCCTGTATAAAGAACTACAGCTCCCATCACCCCTCAATGTAACTGCTAGTGCTGAGGCATGCTGGGAGCTGTCGTTTTTATTCTGATTCGGTTTCAAGCAGCATTTCTAGTGTATGTGTACCCAAATACCTTCATACTGCAGCTACCTGAAATGCCACAGTACAAACCTTGGGTCAACTGGACACACTAACTGATAGAAGACACACGGTCGACTGGACATATTAACCGATATAAGAGACAGGGTCAGCTGTACAACTTATTACAAATCCATCAACGAAGGGGGGCACGCTGTCGTCAAATCAACAGAGAGAAACATTTTAAAACTTTAAAAGCCAACTCCTTGCTCTTTCAAGACCCCACCTCCTCCTCTTCGCCCCCTTCCTCCCCCAGCCCAGAGCTGGAGTACCAGTCCTTATTGTCCGCTGCCCCTGCCCCCTGCGTGTACAGCCCCTCGCGGGCGTGCTTGCGCTTGGTGTGCCTGCGCAGCGTGTTGCGCTCTGCGAACCTCATCCTGCAGCCCTCGCACTGGTACGGCTTCTCTCCGGTGTGGACCCGCTGGTGCCGCAACAGCTCCCCGGCCTCGCGGAACCGCTTCCCGCAGAGCGCGCAGGCGAAGTTGCGCTGGCCCGTGTGGATGTGCTTGTGCCGCTCCAGGTGGCTCGACCGTTTGAAGCGCTTCCCGCACTGCGCGCAGGCGTGGGGCTTGCTCTCCGAGTGCGTGATGCTGTGCCGCTCCAGGTCGGACAGGTAGAAGAAGGCTCGGAAGCAGACCTCGCAGTAGAGCACGCGCCTGGGGGGGATCTGAGGCTCTGGGGTCTGGGTCCTGCCCGTTGCTGTCTGAGAGACGGGAGCTGGTTCCTGTTTCACCGAAGGTTCGGTTATCGGGGTCTTGGGGAGTTTGGGGGCACTGCCGTCCGTTGGGATTCCCGAGCCCTCCCGCTTGACGGTGGACTTCCCACGGATCAGCGGAGTTCTGGCAGCGCTCTTAGTTAGTTTCGTGGAATTCGAGGTGTGGTCCAGCACTTCGGAATCAGAGACGCGCTCTCCCGCCAGCGTGACCGTGTACGGGATGCCCTTGTCGTCAATCAGGAGCAGACCCCCGCCCTCTCCCGGTCCCCTCGCTCCTGATTCACAGGAGGAAGGGCTCCTCCCAGCCTGCCCCTCTCCTCCTCCCTCCTCCTCCTCCTCCCTCTCTTTCTTAATGCAATGTGCCATGCCACCTTTACGACCCAGACCTTCCAACATTTCAACCTCCTGGTCTTCAGTTTTGAGCCAGCGTGTGATACACAGGCTCTGGTTATCCCTTTCCACTCCTCCATCTTTCCTCTCGGCTTTGTACAGTTTCACGATTCTTAAGCCATTGCTGCTATCTGCGCAGCTGCCAGGCGAGTTGTTTAAAATCAGGGAGTCGACTCTCTTGCTCCGAGCCTGCAATACCTCCTCCTGCACAGCAGGAGGCGTCAAGCTGATGCCTTCACGCTTTTCCAGAGTCAGTCTGAGGCACAGGGGGCCCCTCGTTGGGGCTGCCTGGGGTGCAGAGGGGTGTGCAGCGCTGCAAAGAGGGGAGCGGGGCCTGCCCAGTTTTGGGCTCCTCTTCTTCGTGGAAAGGTCGATGGGCTGACTGTCCGGATCGCTGAACTCGCTGAAGTCTGATTCCGTGGCGGCAATCCGGTCACAGCATTCTGAGAAGTAGAATTCCATGGAGCTCCCAGGAATCCTTTGTTTAGTTCGGGTTCCCAGGTCGCTGCGAGTGTTTTTTGCGCTGGCAGAGGTGTTGATGTCCATTCTGAGAAAGGATCTCTCTCTCTCTATTATTCCCTCTTTCTTTCTGTGCCCCTTCCCAGCATTCCTCCTCTCCTCTCCTCTCCTCTCCCCGGGCATGCAGTGTTGAAGAAACAAACCTGAGGAAAAAAAAAGTGATATTAATATAACAATTCAGACCAATCGCAGGGATTAAACAGGGACGGGAATAAAGACTCCCATTGTAGAGCAGTTTGAGCCATTCCTGGTTTTACTGTGAGATTAATAAATCACACCTGAGGTTGTTAGAGACCTACACACTGGGGCTAAATATTTTCATAGTTAAAGTCCCATCCATGTTAAAATCATTATAGCTAATAATGCAGTTCAACACATTTTCATACATTTGTTAGAGGTTTGAAAGAAACACGCTATAGGGAACATGTAGCTTATTGATCCCAGAATCTCATCAAGCAGCTTCTTGAAGGATCCCAGGGTGTCGGCTTCAACAACATTACTGGGGAGTTGATTCCAGACCCTCACGATTCTCTGTGTACAAAAGTGCCTCCTATTTTCTGTTCTGAATGCCCCTTTGTCTAATCTCCACTTGTGACCCCTGGTCCTTGTTTCTTTTTTTCAGGGCAAAAAAGTCCCTTGGGTCGACATTGTCAATTGCTTTTAGAATTGTGAATGCTTGAATCAGATGCACTCAGCCAAGCCCAGAGACGCTGAGGGCTTCCTTCAACTAACTAGTCATTTATTTTCATTTTTAACACCCTGACAGTTTTTTACACTTCTAGCTTCAAAGTCTGTTTCAAATCTCTTTTGAGAGTGTCTGCTCCAGTGCACCGATAGCGTCAGGATTATTGCCCTACATTGTCGAACTGGTGACACGGCGACAACGATCCACGATGTGGTACGGAACTGAGAAGCCAGAACACTTGTTATGTTTTGTTGTTTTTTTTTTTTTTAAATCGCTCTTCCTGCTGTGATTTAGGAGGACAGATCTCAAACCCCAGTGCACTGGAGCGGACATTTTAAAAAGAGCTTTGAAGGAGACTTTACAGTTATATAAATTGTGCGTGTTTACACTGGAGATACTACTTGAGAAAGAATCAGAATAAACTACAACCCCCAGCATGCCTCAGGTAGGGGAACAGTGAAGGATGATGGGAGCTGTAGCTCTTCGTACAGGTGGCCGAATAGATGGGGTGGAGAGGGGCAGAGTATCTACAGTACATAATAATATCAGAATCAATACGCAGAGCAGAAGCGAGGAAACAAACACAAGTATCGCAACAGGGCACTGTGGGCTGAACCACTGCCTGTTCAAAGTGTGGAGACAATCAGAACAGGGCACTGTGGGCTGAACCACTGCCTGTTCACAGTGTGGAGACAATCAAAACAGGGCACTGTGGGCTGAACCACTGCCTGTTCACAGTGTGGAGACAATCAGAACAGGGCACTGTGGGCTGAACCACTGCCTGTTCACAGTGTGGAGACAATCAGAACAATAATCTCAAGAGAGAGAGGTGGGGGTTGTAAGGAGGGGACAGAGAGAGAGAGGTGGGGGTTGTAAGGAGGGGACAGAGAGAGAGAGGTGGGGGTTGTAAGGAGGGGACAGAGAGAGAGAGGTGGGGGTTGTGAAGGAGGGGACAGAGAGAGAGAGGTGGGGGTTGTGAAGGAGGGGAGAGAGGTGGGGGTTGTGAGGAGGGGAGAGAGAGAGAGGTGGGGGTTGTGAGGAGGGGACAGAGAGAGAGAGGTGGGGGTTGTAAGGAGGGGACAGAGAGAGAGAGGTGGGGGTTGTAAGGAGGGGACAGAGAGAGAGAGGTGGGGGTTGTAAGGAGAGGGGTTGTGAGGAGGGGAGAGAGAGAGACAGGTGGGGGTTGTGAGGAGGGGAGACAGAGAGAGAGAGGTGGGGGTTGTGAGGAGGGGAGACAGAGAGAGGTGAGACAGAGGTGGGGGTTGTGGGGAGGGGACAGACAGAGAGGAGGGGAGACAGACAGGTGGGGGCTGTGGGGAGGGGAGACAGACAGGAGGGGAGACAGACAGGTGGGGGCTGTGGGGAGGGGAGACAGACAGGAGGGGAGACAGACAGGTGGGGGCTGTGGGGAGGGGAGACAGACAGGAGGGGAGACAGACAGGTGGGGGCTGTGGGGAGGGGAGACAGACAGGAGGGGAGACAGACAGGTGGGGGCTGTGGGGAGGGGAGACAGACAGGAGGGGAGACAGACAGGTGGGGGCTGTGGGGAGGGGAGACAGACAGGAGGGGAGACAGACAGGTGGGGGCTGTGGGGAGGGGAGACAGACAGGAGGGGGCTGTGGGAAGGGGAGACAAGACCCTCACCCCAGTAAACCGACATCCGCCTGTGGGGAGGGGAACCCCTCCATCCCAGCTCGGGGGCCCTTCCAAGGGGACCCCCAACTAAGGTCTGCTGTACCCCTTTATGTGCCACTCCTCATCAACACAACACAGAAGGATCTCCCCCCCGAAAATCCTCATCACAACACCAGAATCAGAAAAACACATCAATTAAAAAAAAAAAAAGCCAACCAATAAAGCTAATTTTAAAAACTGACTGCAAATCAAACGCATTTAGAAAGTGTTCTTGTGTGTGTTTTAAACACTCATTCAAAACAGGCAATTAAACCATTTGCATAAAAGGGTAAAAAAAAAACACATAAGAGTTAGTCAACCGCCCGTCTAACAGGTACTGTATTATTAATACAAAAACAGCTCCGGCAAAGCAATTCAAAAACACAATATAAATATGCGAAAACTGTACTCGATAAAAACCACTAAAAACAAAAACAACCTTTAATCTCACCAGCACAGACTGCAATGTGCAATTAATGAAACGCAAAGCCTGTTAGCAGAAAATAAACTAATTAAGCGTCTGCCTTTTGTATAAATAATAAAATGAAAAAATAAATAAAAAATAATAATAAAATAATAAATTTGCTAAATAATAATTTGGCAGAAAAAACGGAGTTCCCGACCAGACCGACAGGACTCCCCACAACGCGTACTGTCTGAAGTCTTGTTGTTTTAAAAACGCAAAAAGCATTTCCAAGCAAAACGTTTTAGGAATTAATGAGCTTTTTAACAATTCGTGGCAGTTTTAAAACCTTTGCTAATTCCAGTGGGGGAAAAAAAAAAATAATAATTATAAAAAAAAAAAAAAAAGCCGCTGTTAATAACACAATGGAGTCGGACCCAAGCCTGTGTAACACAACGCGACCCGGGTCCGAACAAACACGGGCTCCTTCAAACCATATAAATGTTTTTTTTTTTTACAAATTAAACACATTACTGCGTGTTGTTACCTTATCAAGGGTCTGCCCGACTTCCTTTAATAGAAAAACAAACAAAAAACAAAACAAAAAACAAACAAAAAAAAAAACAAAACACACAAACAAAAGACAGACGGGAAAAGGAGGGCCTGGCAGCGGGCGTGTTTCGTGTCGCGCTGTTTGCTGTCCGATTGAGACCCGCTCTGAATTTTGGTTCTTGTCCTAAATTTTTGTGTGTTTTAACCCTCTCCCCAGTTAAGGTTTTTGTTTGACTGAACTCTAGTTTCCTTATTTTACTTTTCATTTTCTGTATAATCTTTTTAAGGCTTTTCCTAAGCTGGGGGGTCGCGAACTTATACACAGAAAACAGAACCATTTTGGGATTTTTTTTTTTGTGTACAAATAAGATGTTTTGTGGCCAGTGGCGATTTTCTATGTAGATTTATGTGCAGGAAAACAAGCAAACTTCTTCAATTTGTTATTATTATTATTATTATTATTATTATTATTATTATTATTATTATTATATTTGTATTGTTATCTCTGGAAATGGCTGCACCTGTCTGGAGATATTTGTAAACCAAAAAAACAATTTATCTACAAGGCAGAGCCTAATTTTCTCTGTCAGCATCTCGCTGGTAAAGACACTCCAGAACGAGGAGCTCCCAGGCTGGCAGTCAAGTTTTATCGCAGCTCCTGGACTAAAAGAGCAGAAAAGAGTCAAACCTTTTGCAAATAAAAACAATTAATCAATTTAAGGCTGTTTTAAAATTAGTTTGAAATTGCATCGGGTCAATAAGACCCAAAACGTAAGAGATGTATCTAGATTCTAAACATAATAGGAGGATTAACCTTGGCCAGTCTCAACACTCAATCTTGGGCGACGATAGACCGACCTTGAGAAAAGTCATTCATTATTTCAACTTTTGCATTGTGGAAAACTTTGTAAAAGAAACCATCTGCACTTCATTTTAACAAGTACTCAAAAAGCTTGATGGGTTGATTTCTCCTAAGCTGGTTGTTACCAGACAACAGCCAGACACAAATTCTCAAAATGATAACAATGTTATGGCGCTGAGGGGTCACTTCACCCTAGGATAAAAGTCTGGCTGGTTTCTCAAAACTTTTAATCTGGATAACAGTGATTTCCTTGAATTTCCAGATTACGAAACTGTACACGTGTTCAGTACAAGGTCACTAAACCTTTGACTGTGTAAGATTTTAAAGCTAATTTTACATTCTCTTTGTCATAAAAGGCAGATCGGTAAATAGCTCTCCATCTCTGTAGTCTGACACACCAGCAAAAGGCCCTGTCTGTCTTGAGAAACAAGATAAGGTCTGGCTCCTTTGTAGCTCAAGAGACCCTTTTGGGGTTGGTGCCTCTCATAGACAAGATCACAAACTGGTATATTGTTAGCGTGTTGTATTGTTTTGAAGATTTGCCCTTGCAGTTCGTATGTGGTTACATTCTGTACTGTGTATCATTGCGTTTCCTTTTTGTGTCAGAATTAAACTGTTTTGGTTGAAAATTTGTTGTGCCAAATATGATAGCATAGAACCAGTCCCTTTGTTTGATCATTTTTCTCTGGACATGCATGCAAATATATTTTGTTGCTGCTATAATCACAAGCGAACCTTTCTCCACTGTACCACTAATGCAGACCATGTACCATGCAATAATAATGGTGATAATAACATTCTGATAATGAGGCTCGACAAAACGCTTGTCAAATGACTGTGGGTGCGATACCGCAGACGTCCATTAGGTGCCACCAAACACCTTTATAAATTGTGCAAAGAACTACAAAAACTACATAACTCGCAGTTAATTCAGCGCAGAGGCATGCTGGAACCTGTAGTTTTGATTGGAGCGGTGCCCAACTGAACTTTTGTTATATTTCGCGGTGGGTCGGTTGCACTGAACTAGAAAGTGATGTGAGAGCCATCTTCAAACAGCTTCAGCCCTCAGCATCGTGAGACGGGGAAAGCAAGACACTAGACTAACTCTGCAAATATCCCTCCTGTGCTAGAGAAGGAGAAGCAACTTCCAGAGGAAAAATCACACTTCTGGATGAATTCTCACCTCATAGAGCCTTGGTGCTATAACACTAAAGTCATTTTTCTTACTAATTTCGTTTTTAAAGCACAAAAAAACCCCAACAAAATGGACATTTTTCGATTCATTATTTATTTATATAAATACATTTACAAATACAAAAAGCCACAATTATAGTTTTTCACATTTTAAAGCTAGTTAGCGCTCCTTTAAAGGGAGGGGCCAGTGGTACTGTTAATAAAGCTAATAAGAGGTGAGAGAATGGATTTTAAAGATGGTCAGCGCTCCTGTAAAGGGAGGGGTCAGTGATCCTGTTAATAAAGCTAATAAGAGGTGAGAGAATGGATTTTAAAGATGGGCAGCGCTCCTGTAAAGGGAGGGGCCAGTGATCCTGTTAATAAAGCTAATAAGAGGTGAGAGAATGGATTTTAAAGATGGTCAGCGCTCCTGTAAAGGGAGGGGCCAGTGATCCTGTTAATAAAGCTAATAAGAGGTGAGAGAATGGATTTTAAAGATGGTCAGCGCTCCTTTAAAGGGAGGGGCCAGTGATCCTGTTAATAAAGCTAATAAGAGGTGAGAGAATGGATTTTAAAGATGGTCAGCGCTCCTTTAAAGGGAGGGGCCAGTGATCCTGTTAATAAAGCTAATAAGAGGTGAGAGAATGGATTTTAAAGATGGTCAGCGCTCCTGTAAAGGGAGGGGCCAGTGATCCTGTTAATAAAGCTAATAAGAGGTGAGAGAATGGATTTTAAAGATGGTCAGCGCTCCTGTAAAGGGAGGGGTCAGCGATCCTGTTAATAAAGCTAATAAGAGGTGAGAGAATGGATTTTAAAATGATCAGCGCTCCTGTAAAGGGAGGGGACAGTTATCTTTCAGTTTTCTCAGTCCAGAAATGAAGCAAAACTGAACTTCTTTACTTTATAAAACATCAACTGAGAGCCGATCAAAACCCCGAGCTGAGTTTATTAAGAATTACTTAAAAGCAAACCACAGCTCTCCTCTCCTCCCTCTCTCTCTCTCTCTCTCTCTCTCTCATCTCATGATATAATATTTCTCTCTAGTTCCTTTGTGTTGTGTACACAAGAGGATGCAACGTGTCTCTGATTCATACCCTCTGTTTCTGTGTGTTTGTTTTGGTTGCCATGTTTACTGGTTGTCATGGTGATTTATATCAATAAATTCAGTTTGCCGCTCAAACAGCTGGATTGAATCAGACAGGAAAGAAAAAATTTAGTCTTTACTTTATTTTCAATTAAATTAATCAGTACGGCAAAAAAAAAAAAAACTAAAAAACTAAAAGATATTTCTGTGTTATTGGAGCCCCAAAATCCCATTCCAATTTAAAAAAAAAAGATTTGTCTTTCACTTTGCATTTCCACAAGATCAACCACCACAGACACAAGCTAAATCAACATTTACACACCAATAACACTGAACACAAACACACGCTAAATCAGCATTTACACACTAATAACACTGAACACACACTAAATCAGCATTTACACACTAATAACACTGTGAACACAAACACCAGCAAAATCAGCATTGACACATTAAAAACACTGTGCATTGTTATATCATTTGCATAGGGCATCATCTGTGCACTAGGTCCTCTCAGTTATCAATTAGTTTGTAATACTTAAATCCCAGTTTAACCCTTCATTTACCAACAGATTAAAAACGTCCTGGCTGTCGCCCCTTTACTTGCTTCTTCCAGCTCTTGTAAATATCCACCCTGGCCTGGCTGAGCAGCACCTTAGCTAACTGGACTCTGTGTCTGGTTTTCCCAGAGTACTTGTACTTTATTGGATACAGTGCACACAACACACGCAGCAGGAATCCACAACACTGCCCCGAGATGCTGTGACCTAACAGCATCAAGCAGTTCTTGCAGAAACTGTAAGACGAGTGGCAAAGGGCAAGATATGGAGTTATGGCTTCTAGTCAGACACCAAGCTTGGAAATACCTTCATTTCTAGGTGTGCAAGGACCTAATACATAAGAGCAGAGAGGAAGCAGCGGGGCAGGGTTGGGGTATTGCAAAGACATGGAGAAATGTGTGAAGTGTGACACACCAGCAATATACTACTTCTAGTAAAATATGAATAATAGGTCCTCGTAAAAGCTATGCTTTACAATGCTTCTCCTTGCTTTACCAGACCTCTATGTGCCTTACAATGCTTCCCTATGCTTTACCAGACCTCTCTGTGCTTTACAATGCTTATCCTTGCTTTACCACACCTCTCTGTGCTTTACAATGCTTCCCTAGGCTTTACCACACCTCTCTGTGCTTTACAATGCTTCCCTATGCTTTACCAGACCTCTCTGTGCTTTACAATGCTTCCCTTTGCTTTACCAGACCTCTCTGTGCTTTACAATGCTTCCCTATGCTTTACCAGACCTCTCTGTGCTTTACAATGCTTCCCTATGCTTTACCAGACCTCTCTGTGCTTTACAATGCTTCCCTATGCTTTACCAGACCTCTCTGTGCTTTACAATGCTTCCCTATGCTTTACCAGACCTCTCTGTGCTTTACAATGCTTCCCTGTGCTTTACCAGACCTCTCTGTGCTTTACAATGCTTCCCTGTGCTTTACCAGACCTCTCTGTGCTTTACAATGCTTCCCTATGCTTTACCAGACCTCTCTGTGCTTTACAATGCTTCCCTATGCTTTACCAGACCTCTCTGTGCTTTACAATGCTTCCCTATGCTTTACCAGACCTCTCTGTGCTTTACAATGCTTCCCTATGCTTTACCAGACCTCTCTGTGCTTTACAATGCTTCCCTATGCTTTACCACACCTCTCTGTGCTTTACAATGCTTCCCTATGCTTTACCAGACCTCTCTGTGCTTTACAATGCTTCCCTATGCTTTACCACACCTCTCTGTGCTTTGCAATGCTTCCCTATGCTTGAGAGACCTCTCTGTGGGGGGGGGGGGGGGGGGGGGGGGGGGGGGGGGGGGGGGGGGGGGGGGGGGGGGAATGCTTCCCTATTCCATATAAGGATCTAGTGTGACGAATTTACTTTCTCACTTTTGTTTAGCGCCCAGTCTTGACAGCCCTGCGGCACACGCCTCAGAAATCCTGCGGAGAAAGGCATACCGGCAACGAGAGCGGAAAGGTAAGAGGACAAAGCATTTCAAACGCCCTGAACTTTACCGTGAAATAACGGTGCATGCAAAACTATTCCGGGGACTAGCTTTAAGATCAAGACTACGTGGCGTGTTCTCTCTTTGAGAGATTGCTTGTGAGATTGTTGTGTTCTAAAAAAAAAAAAGTGACAAACTTGAGTAGATTTCACAGAGACAACAAAAAAAAAACGAGCAAATGGCTTTTCTGCTTCATCGTTTCAGCAGACAGATAGCAGACCTTGTTAGTTTGCAAAGTTAGTTTGCCTTCCGTTCACTTGATTGAATATGCTGCTGGATCCTGATTCTGGATTCTGGATTCTGGATTCTGGATTCTGGATCTGTGCGCTGTTTTTTTTTTTTAAAAGTCTCATATACAGACTTTTTAACTCGGTGTGGTTGCAAGGTGAGTTTTGCACAGACTGTTTTATTGAGCGGTAAGCATTTATTAAGCAGTATTGCAAAGGGAGATTGTCATAAAAGTTCCTCACACTACAATCACAGCACAGTGCAAAAGCATAGCCGGGCATAAACATAAAGCATAGTAAAACAAAACAACTGAAACGTCCTGCAAATAAATATCTATCTATATAGTCTTTATATAGCACCATTATAGTGGACCTCCATCAGAAAGCGCTTTACAAGATAGGAGACTAGGGTGTGTGAGCCATGCATCAGCTGCAGAGTCGCTTACAACAGCGTCTCACCCCAAAGACAGAGCACAAGGAGGTTCAGTGACTCGCTCAGGGTCTCTCTCACACACACACAGTGAGTCAGGGGCTGCTGCAGAGTCTCTTCCAATAGGACCTCGTTTGTTTGGCGTCTCGTCCGAAGGACGCAGCACAAGGAGGTTCAGTGACTTGCTCAGGGTCTCTCACACACACACACAGTGAGTCAGGGGCTGCTGCAGAGTCTCTTCCAATAGGACCTCGTTTGTTTGGCGTCTCGTCCGAAGGACGGAGCACAAGGAGGTTCAGTGACTCGCTCAGGGTCTCTCACACACACACAGGAGTCAGTGCAGCTGCAGAGTCTCTTCAATAGGACCTCGTTTGTTTGGCGGGACTCACACAAGGACGGAGCACAAGGAGGTTCAGTGAACTGGCTTTTCTGATGCAGAGTCTCTTCCAAATAGGACCTACTTTTTTTTTGTTGTTTTCTTTTTTCTCGTCAGTGGACGGAGACAAGGAGGTTCTTCCAATAGGACCTTGTTTGTTTTGAGTCTCATCTGAAGGACGGAGCACAAGGGGGTTCAGTGACTCGCTCAGGGTCTCTGTCCACACACACAGCACACAGTGAGTCAGGGGACTGAGCTCAGGATCTCTCGAACACTCACTGACTCGCTCAGGGTCTCTCACACACACAGTATAGTCAGGGGCTGCTGCAGAGTCTCTTCCAATAGGACCTCGTTTGTTTAGAGTCTCATCCGAAGGACAGAGCACAAGGAGGTTCAGTGACTCGCTCGGGGTCTCTCACACACTCACACACACACACACAGTGAGTCAGGGGCTGGGATTTGAACCTCCTGGTTACAAGCCAGTTTCTTTACCCACTGTGTATAGGACATGTCTTATATAAACAAATCCGTGGTGTGTAGGATGAGTCATAAAAACGAATCATGGGAGGGAAGATGTTGAAATGTAAACAGTTTGTCTGAAGAGATCATTAATCTTGTAGCTGAGATTTCGAAGGAGAGGAGAGCTTTTTATAGGCAAAAACAGAGGGGGGAAAGAGAAACGTGTATAGACTTAGCTTTCAACTCTGCCAGCTCCACCTCCTCTCCCTCTGCCCCTCTCCTCCCTCCTCTCCTCTTCTCTGATAGATACCCTGATATTGATGAGACCCAGCCCTCTGAAATGTCTTTATAATATACAGCACTAGACCCTGATATTGATGAGATCCAGCCCTCTGAAATGTCTTTATAATATACAGCACTAGACCCTGATATTGATGAGATCCAGCCCTCTGAAATGTCTTTATAATATACAGCGCTAGACCCTGATATTGATGAGACACAGCCCTCTGAAATGTCTTTATAATATACAGCACTAGACCCTGATATTGATGAGACCCAGCCCTCTGAAATGTCTTTATAATATACAGCACTAGACCCTGATATTGATGAGATCCAGCCCTCTGAAATGTCTTTATAATATACAGCACTAGACCCTGATATTGATGAGATCCAGCCCTCTGAAATGTCTTTATAATATACAGCACTAGACCCTGATATTGATGAGATCCAGCCCTCTGAAATGTCTTTATAATATACAGCACTAGACCCTGATATTGATGAGACACAGCCCTCTGAAATGTCTTTATAATATACAGCACTAGACCCTGATATTGATGAGATCCAGCCAGTTTGGTACAGATCACCCTGTATGCTGGAGGTCATTTTCAAACGAGGACAGAAAATGAAAGGATTATCTTTAGCTCTTAATTTATTGAGAGTGTCAGAATATGAGGTGTGCCTGTCTCTCTGTGTCTCTCAGCAGGGTCTGTTGGTGGTGAATTAAGTTTTTTTTTTTTTTTTTTTCCCACAAATTATATTTTGCGTCTCAAAATGGATTAAAAAGATTGAATTTGTCAACAAACCCACAGCTGTTAGAGAGAGAGAGAGAGAGAGAGAGAGAGAGAGGAGGGAGGGGGGAGGAGAGGAAGGAAAGGTTAACTTGTGGAATATGTGACTCATGTAGTAATATTCTCTAGTTCCAAAAATATTTATAAAGCATGAGCGAGAGAGAGAGAGAGAGAGAGAGAGAGAGAGAGAGAGAGAGAGAGAGAGAGAGAGAGAGAGAGAGAGAAAGAGAAATTCTACATAGTTAAAGGAAAATGTAGTCGAATGAAACATTTAGTTCCTATTATTTTGAAGTGAGACAGTTAGCTCGTACCATTAGAGAGAGGGAAAGGGAGGTCAGCCGGACACTTCTATTAGCAAACAATTAAAGATGAGAAGAGACAGACACAGTACACCCTCGCTATAGCGACCCTGCAGGGGTTCGACAATCAAGAGTAGGGTTAATGAGATGAGATTGTGAATACAGTAGAATTCCACACCCCTGTTCGTTTCGTGAATGCAGTATTATTAAAAGCAGTGCAAAAGGCAGGAATCCCAAATTGAAGATGGGCTTTGATTCCAAATCTGTCTGACTTGTATCATTTTAAAGTGCAGCAAAAACTTAACCCAACACGCAGCCCGACAGGAATGCTTGACGCGAAAATTTCACGAGATCCTCAAGATCCTCAAACACATTATAATCTGTCCCCCTTCCCTCTCTCTCGCTCGCTTCCACAGGGTTCTGTGTCAGTCTTTTACTTCAGAAACGACCAGCAGCAGCAGCACCCAGGGAAGAATCTAACAGGCTGGTAAGAATCTTATTTCTACAGGTGTCTGTAGAGACAGGCCTGATTGCAGTGCACACACTGCTTGAGACAGAATCAGGATAAAAGATGTGAGCTGTAGTTCTTTATAAAAGCAGCTGTCTAGACAGGCTTGGCTGCTGTGTGCGCGTGCGTGTGCGTGTGTGCGCGCTTCTGATAAAAACTACACTCCTCTCTCTCTCTCTCTCTCTCTCTCTCTCTCTCTCTCTCTCTCTCTCTCTCGTCTCCCTTCTCAGCAGCAGCAGTGAGACTGGGAATGGAAGCTGGCCTCCAGAAAAGTCTGAGCTTTCAAGCCTGTCCGTTGAGCGAGAGAGAGAGAGAGAGGGAGGAGGCCCGAAGTGTGTAGACTGGAGAAGCACTCCTGCAAGCCACTGATCACACCATCAGCTGCTTATAGTATGTTAATAAGGGATTGATTACTCCCTGGATAGATTACCTTATTAATTCATTAAATAGTCAGGTGATTTAGTGTAATAGTTGGTTGAGTAATTAATATCAAATAAATTGACGTTGAAGCATTACAGGATTAAAGCTTAAGAAACACAACTCGAAGATGCCTGCGATCAGCCCCGCGTTCAGCTCGTCCCCGCTGCTCTTTGCACGCCTGGCGGCCGTGCTCTTCACCTGCGTGACATTCAGCCTAGTGGTGCACTGCGGGAGTTACGGTGGTGGCTCGGGGGACTGGTGCCTGTTCTGCTGGTGTTTCAGCTTCGTGGGCAGCCTGGTCGTGCTGCTGGTGGAAGTGCTGGGGCTGCAGAGCCGCGCGCCCGTCTCCTGGCGCAACTTCCCCATCACCTTCGCCACATACGCAGCACTGTTCTGCCTCTCAGCCTCCATCATCTACCCGCTTTACTTCTTGAAGGACCAGTATGGCTCCTCGGGGAGCAGTAGGGACTACCGCATCGCTGCCTCCGTGTTCTCCTGCCTGGCGACGCTGGCGTACGTGGTGGAGGTGTCCCTGAGCCGGGCTCGGCCCGGGGAGGTGGCAGGGTACATGGCGACCGCGCCGGGGCTGCTGAAGGTGTGCGAGACCTTCGTGGCGTGCGTGATCTTCGTGTTCCTGGACCACGCCTACGAGCGCCACGCCGCTCTGAAGTGGTGCCTGGCGGTGTACTGCATCTGCTTCATCGTGTCGGCCACGGTGATCGTGCTCTGCGTGGGCGAGTGCACCGGCTGCCTGCCCTTCCCCTTTGACCGCTTCCTGAGTGCCTACGCCCTGCTGGCGGCGCTCCTGTACGGCACGGCCACCATCATCTGGCCCCTCTTCAACTTCGACAGCAACCACCTGGCTGTGCGGCGCGACCGCTCCTGTGGGCAGGGCCGCTCCCTCTGCTTATGGGAGACGCTTGTTGCCGTCTCAGTTCTCACCGCGCTAAACTTCCTGCTCTACCTCGCTGACCTCTTCTACTCAGCTAGGCTGGTCTTTATCAAGGTTTAGAGGGGAAACTAACCCTTTTAAAAGTGTCCCACAGTAAAAGCACAGCAAAGCATAGGGAAGCATTGTAAAGCACAGAGAGGTCTGGTAAAGCATAGGGAAGCATTGTAAAGCACAGAGAGGTGTGGTAAAGCATAGGGAAGCATTGTAAAGCACAGAGAGGTCTGGTAAAGCATAGGGAAGCATTGTAAAGCACAGAGAGGTCTGGTAAAGCATAGGGAAGCATTGTAAAGCACAGAGAGGTCTGGTAAAGCATAGGGAAGCATTGTAAAGCACAGAGAGGTCTGGTAAAGCAGATTAAAAAAAAACAAGACATGGTAAACTAATGCATTGTATAGGCATGGGGGCAAAAACTGCAAAATGACTGTGCATTTACCGTGGTTAACACTTTTAAAAGGAATATGAGAAACAGAGTCGAGCGTTTCGGCTCTTGCCTTCGTCAGGGTTCTGCTGGACTCGGGGTCTTGCAGGGATAATTTAGTTCCGGACAGTTATAATCACATGTGAGACTCAAACAGTTAGGGCTTTGTGTGAATTGTATCTTATTGTGCAGGGAACACCCAGCTCTAAAAGCAACACATATTTGTTTAATAAACTTGCTCACTGCCATGTAGGAGATGACATGCCCCTAGTTAAACTGGCTTGTTGCTGTAAAAAAAGTGTCTTTTCTGTATTACAAACCAAATTGTCTTTCAGATACGTTAAAGTAATCATAGCTGACAAAATACTCCCTGAATCTGACCTGTCCTGCTCTTCCATTCGCTACACGGCTCTCAAATGTGCAGTTTTGAAAGATGCTGGATTTTCATGTTTCATGTTAAAGAAAGTTCCCACTTTCCATGCCTCATTCGCAGGAAATCTGTCACACTCGCACTTCCTAGGGCAGCAGGGTCTTCCGGGTCGCTGTCCGACAGCGTGTCAGTCAACAGGGTTAGCAGCAGCTGATTGGTCAATGAAAGAAGCCGTTGAAGGGGTGTAATTTCACCAGCGTCTTCCTAAGCTGCACATGTGAGGTCGAGTGTGATGGATTGAAGTGCAGGACGGGTCAGATTCAGGGAATTATCACTTTGCAACACGCTGCTGAGATTGCAGAATTCAAGTATTATTGGACTGGCTTATGTATGCAATGTATTCAATCATAGTAGATGATTTATATATATATATATATATATAGCCTGTATGTTTCTGTGATATGAATCGTTTTGTGTTTATATATCTGTGTATCTTTACCAAGAACAGTATTACTGTAAACTGCTGCATGAAATAAAGCAAATAATAATAATAATAATAATAATAATAATAATAATAATAATAAATAAAAACATCTGATTTGATATGTGATGACATGCTGTCTCTCTCTGTCTCACACACACACACACAGGCAGACAGCAGAGAGAGATAGAGGTATAGATCTGAATAAATACATCATTTGAGAGTTATAGTACAAACAAACAAACAGACTGACAAATAGACACACAGCCTGGGTATTAATCAATCAGTCTATCAGACAGGCAAATACTGTATTTAGAGATGGACAGATTAGAATAGAGATTGATAACGATAGGTGGAGAGAGTTACAGAAGAGAGGCAAACAGTCAGACAGAAGGACAATGATACTTACACAGACAGACAGACTGATAGAGCTGGGGGCAGACAGATGGATTGACAGATCCTGTAATTATATAGAGATGGACAGTTAGACACAGATGTGAATAAGGCGATAGAGGGAAGGGCGACAACCAGAAGCCAAGATTTTGATGATGGAACCACCAGACAAACAAGCAGAGACACACAGACAGACAGACAGCGCTGCACAGAAAATGAACCAAAATGAGTTCCAGAAGAAAGACTGGCACAGATAGATAGAGGCGGTATATAGACAGAAAGAGGGGCTCCCCTTTATAAACACAGGATTCATTCAAACCTGGGGAGAATATTGTATTTACAGCAGGTTTAAAAGAGGCACACGCTCTCTGCCTCTCCCCTTCCTTCCTCCCCCTCTCTCGTTCTCATCACTTCCCTGTCACAGTAAAGGCGAGTGCGTTTGTGTGCAGTGATGGTGACACCCAGGTGCTACAGCAGAGTGAGAACGTTTCAGAGAGCATTAACTGGGCAAAGCGCGTCACCTTCCTGTCGGGCAGTTGGCATCCACGCTGTCGTGCCCGAGGCACTGAAATGAGACAGCTGTTGGGGGCGTCCTTTGGAACTGAGACGTACACGCAGAGGAACTGGGAGGGCCTGGGGGACAGTGTGAGGGGGCAGCTGGCACAGTATCCTTCAAGGGCAGAGTCCTGGTCACCAACAACCCCTTCATGCTGTGGCACAGGCTGGTGACGCGACCCGGACATGGCGGTTTTCACACTGGCGGAGGCAGACAGTTCTGGACCACCCCCGTCGATGAAGGGGGGCAGGGGCTGGTCAGTATTGCCAGCAGGTGGCTCAAAGGTTCCTATACGCTGGGGAGGAGGCTGGCTTGAGAAGCACCGGTTTTAAATGAAGTACCAGGTTAAGGAAAGCAGGTCCTTTAGTGACTTCTTGTGGTGATGCTCGTGTACTGCAACTTTTGAACCTATAAGTCCCTTTAGGCATTTTTTTTTAAATTTTTTGTCACAATTCGCAGTTCTGTTTTAAATTCCCCTCTATGTAACATAACTTTAAATCCTGCGATCAAGCCTTCTAATTTCGTTTTAAATCTCGCAAGCTCCAGTAGCAATACAGATTCTGTTGCCCCTCATACTCGGAAGTATTCAGAACGAATCAATAACAGATGCAAGTCAGGAAGGATGCACTGGGAAAGATAAAATACATACATTAATGGGAAAGAGGTGGTCAGTGTGAATTCAGTAATAATTCCAAAACAACATAGCGTATGAACAAAATTTAGATCGTATTTAACATCATGTAATCAGGAAACTACAAAATGATATCGCAAAAACTACAAAGCGGTATATAATTCTATACAGGAACGCAACATCATTTAACAGAATTTATTCTACTTTATGAAGCAAAATTCGATAATTTGACAATTCATAGCTGGACATTCATCCAGAGTTCATTCAGGCTGCAGACAGAGCTCCCCAACCCTGTTCCGTTTGACAGTACAATCCCTTCTTGGTGTGTTAGTTTACTACACTCTTTCAGTCTTCTGTGACCTTATTGACAGTCCAGTTTGTTTCCATAGTTTTTCAGCTGTTGAGACACAGGCTTCCTCCCCCTTGAAAACCTGCTTGACACGACATGTGTCTACAACAGAACAGAACATAATAGAATAGCAGGAGCATGCCTGTTCTTACTTGCAGCAGTAGGAGGTTAGAAATGACATTCCTGTGCTCAGGAAACAAAACTAAAACAGGCATTTAAAAAAGGGGGCTTTATACCAGGTTTTATTGTTTCCATAAAAAACTCTCACATTCCTGTCATGATGATGCACTCGACATTTACTGAAAAATCTATTCAACAAAACGTTTACAAATACAATTTAAAAAACATTTGAAGTTCAACAATTCAGCAAAGACATTTACACCAAGGAGAAGATTAACACAACCTAATAACAATAATAATAATAATAATAATAATAATAATAATAATAATAATAATAATAATAATAATACTGCATCTTTGGGGAAGAGCAATAAAGTCCACTTTGCGTTCAAATAGTTGCCCTGTCCTGTATTATATTCAGAACCACCGAAGGGCTGGGTATTTGTTTTTGCCCCCTGTGGCTTCAACGAAGCTCGGAATCATGTCTGAACTACATCAGGCACAACAGAGTGGGGCCGCTAACCTGCCCTCTGCAGCACTATGCCCCCTAGCGGATGCAACGATGTACTTCCAAAAATGAACTCAAATATCAGCTTGATTTCTGTAAAAACTACAATATATCCTACTCGGTTATTTTTTTTTTCTCACTGCAACTTGCAATTTCTCTGAAACTAAATCTTCTCATAGATAGTTAAGCAAGCACACTGTTTTGATTTGTACGGGAATTACAAATGAACTAAAAACAAAACCATCTATAAAGAACTTCAGAAGGACCGCTGTTCTGTAGGGAGCTTATCTTGGACTTTCTTTCAGAACTGTACCATAAAATAAAACGTGCTTACTATGTGTGTGTGTGTATTAGTTTGTAATGCACGTGCTAGATTGAGGCTCCCGTCTCTTCGGGGGTGTTACCTGTACATAGTGTTGCACATTTATTTGTTTACTGTCTGTTTTTTTTTAGTAGGGTGAGAAAAAATCCCTTCATGTTTCTTTATTTTAGCTGATATATGACTGAGGCTTCAATACAAGGCCAAATAAAATGGTTATATATATATATATATATATATATATATATATATATATATATATATATATATATATATATATATAATATCAATGCCAAGATTTCAATGGATAATTTCCCTCCCTCTATAAACTCTGAATTTGTGCAGTCCCCTCCCTCTTGATATGAAGCTCTTCTCTCCTCCCTCTCAATCTGAAACATTTCTCTCCTTTCCCCCATCCTCCCTCTCTCCCTCCCCCAGTCCTTCTCCTGCTCTCCCTCAAGTGGTAGGGTGAGATGAAGCGCTTCTCTCCTCCTCTCCCCCAGCCCGCCTCTCCCCAGTCGCCCTCTCCCCTCCAGTCTCTCTAAGCCTTCACCTTGTGCACGTCTTTGATGTGCCTGCTTAGGTGGTAGGGCGAGATGAAGCTCTTCTCGCACTGCCCGCAGTGGAAGGGCTTCTCGTCGGCGTGCAGCAGGCGGTGGTATTTCAGGTAGGACTCCTGCTTGAAGCTCTTCCCACAGAGCTCGCACTCGTAGGGCTTCTCACCTGTGTGCACCAGCAGGTGGCGCCGGAGCTCGCGGGGGCTGCGGAACCGCTTGGGGCACTGGGGGCAGGCGTGCCTCTTGCGCGGGTCGGGTTCGGGCTCGGGGGCCTGCCGGCGACGCTCGTGGACCAGCCGGTGCCTCTGCAGCGCCCCCTGAAAGCGGAAGGTCTTGGCGCAGAGCGGACAGGCGAAGGGGCGCGCCTCACTGTGCACCCGGCTGTGCAGGCGCAGGAGGCAGGCTGTGCGGAAGCGCTTGGGGCAGGAGGCGCAGTGAAAGGGCTTCTCGCCCGTGTGGATGGGGAAGTGCCGGCGCAGCGTGGAGGAGCTGGAGAAGGTCTTCCCGCACTCGCTGCACAGGCACGCCTCCCTGCCTGGCTCTTTTGGTTTCTTGGGGCGTGGGCAGGAGTGCGACCGGAGCTCCTCCGGCGCGGGGAAGGCAAGGCGGCAGTCGGGGCAGCAGTAGAGGCTCCCAGAACCCGCCCCGCCAGCCCTCTCGATGGCCTCCTCGAGCCGCGAGGCGCGCTGGTGCCTCCTCTTGTGCTTGCGCAGGCTGGAGGCCAGGCCGTAGCAGCGGTGGCACACGTCGCACCCGTAGGGGGTCCCCTCGCGGTGCGTCTCGAGATGCGCCTTCAGGTAGCGCGCGCTCCCGAAGGCCTTCCCGCACAGCCCGCAGGGGAAGGGCCTCTCGTTACGGTGCGTCAGGCCGTGGCGTGCCAGGGCGCTCTTCGTGGAGAAGCTCTTGGGGCACTCGTGGCAGGAGTGGGGGCGCGTGCCGGCGTGCAGCATGAAGTGGCGTTCCAGCTCCCAGCGCTGCCGGAAAGCCTTGCCACAGAGATCGCAGGGATGAGGGCGGGGCCGGGCAGGGGGGCCCTCCCCTTCCCCGTGCGCCAGGCTGCGGTGTTTCTTGAGGTTGCTGGCGGTGCTGAAGGTCTTGGGGCAGTCGGCACAGGGGTGGAGGCTGAAGAGGGTCGGTGACGAGGTGGGGATGGATGCCGACGAGGAGGGTTCGGTCTCATTCCCCAGCTTGTGCATGCGTCGCACGTGTCGTTGCAGGTTGCTCCACAGGGAGAAGCGGCTCTCGCAGACGGGGCACTGGTGCGTCCGCTCCCCAGTGTGCACCACCTGGTGGTGCAGCAGCCCGGTGGAGTCCCAGAAGCCCTTCTGCCAGAGCGGGCAGACGTAGGGTTTGTCCCCGGAGTGAGTGCGCAGGTGCGAGGAAAGGTTAAAGGAGTGCTTGAAGGTCTTAGGGCAGCGCGAGCAGGGGAAGGGCTTGGCCACCGTGTGCCGCGCAAAGTGGCGCTTCAGACCGGACTTGAAACGGAAGGTCTGCTCGCACACGGAGCAGTGGAACAGCTCCTCCTTGCTGGGGCCCTCGGGGGAGGCTTCGGTTTCAGGGTCGGAGGTTCTCCGATTTTTTTCGGTTCTCCGTCGGTCTGGTTTTTTTTCTGGCTCCTCTCCTTCCTCGTCTTCTTCTAAATCCTCATCAAATTCTGAAATCTCCCCCTCCTCCTCCTCCTCCTCCCCTTCAGAAAAGGCTTCATCCCCCTTTCCACCCTCCTCCTCCTCCTCCTCCTGCTGCTGCTTTTCCTCCTGACCCAGCTCATTAATGAAAACTGATTCCTTCTCTTCCTCCAGTCCTTCCAAATCCTTTCCTCCTCCTTCTTCCTCCTCCTCCATCTTGACAAATTCCCTATCGATGACTCTACAACAAGCTTTTGGCCTTTCCGATTTCACCGAAAAGCCTGTCTCCAATTTCTCCATCCCATCTAAATCTTCTGTATTATTATGGCCATCTTCATTATTTTCTGACTTCACTGAGGACTTACTGTCCTGCGAGTTCTGGCATCCGGACAAGATCCTAGGGACCACTTTTACAACCCTGTTGGAGAAGCTGTCGGACGCTAGTCTCTCTCCCTGTAGTTTTCTGCTTGGTCTGGCTGAGGAGATCAGCAGCATCTTATTTTTATGTGCCTTTACTCCTGTGCTGTCCTCCGTGGGATCATGGCCCCTTTCCTCCTCTATATCGTCCCTCTCTCCCTTTATCTGCAGGTGGTTTGAAGGATGCGCCATTCCGAACTCGTTTATAAAACACGTCTCCTCCTCCCCTCTCTCCATCCCGTCACCTCTGGGAAATCTGTTCAGGTTTTTGACGGCCACGCGGCTCTGCAGCTTGCTGCTCCCGAAAGCAGCGACGTTCGTGGAACACTTGGAAGGAAAGGGAAGCTTAGTTTTTTTATTACGATTTGATTTGACAAGTTTCCCTGGAAAGAAAGCCCCTTTGCCAGCGATCAGGCTGGAGAAGTAGTCCGCCGTCTTGCGTTTGTTGTAGTGGACGTGCGGACCGTGCTCGTCAATAGAACCATCTCCTAGAAACTCCCCCTTCACCCCCTCCTCTTCATCCTCCTCCTCCAAATATTCCAGCTCCCTCACATCCCCGGGGTCCCCCAAATCCTCCGATTCCGAACCTTCCAATTCCAACCCCAGCTCGGAAAGCTTGACCCCCGTTCCCGGGATTAAGATCCTGCGCTCAAAGTTTGGGAATTGAGTCTCTGTCTCGTCGTCTTTCTTCCAGAGCTTCGACTTCATGATCCTGTCGTTCAGGAAAAGCCTGACCTCTCCGGATTTCCTGTCCTGTTGCTCGTGGTCTTCTTCTAAATCCTCTCCTACCAAATCATCTTTTAGATCATCCTCGGTCTCTTCCTCTCCCTCGATATCTGAGTCGGAATCGCTTCCCAGATCCTGACGAATGCTGAACTGGTCGATGAAACTGGCTCCGAATTTTCTGCAACGTTTCTTTTCGAATTTCTGTCTGCCGGTCTCTGATCTGTGCCTCCTTCTGTAACCCTGGTCTCCGAGGTTTTGGAATTTGGACATTCCGATTTTTGGGAACAGCGAGCGTCTCTTTCCCCTTCCTGCTACTGTGAGTGATTCTTCTTCTGCTTCCTGCTGTTGGTGCCCTGTCGGGGTTCCTCCCCCCGGGTTTGGGGAGACGAGGGCAGATAGGCTCCAGCCAGAATCCATTTCAGATCTACAAGAAAACAGAAGCAGCCTGTCAGTGACATCCATTCCCCTTCTTCACGGCTGGACATTCAAAAGAGCGATCAGTACGAGCATGACGTGTATAAACAGCATGTACAGAACAGTGGAAAATAAGAAACAGCAAAAGAGCTTAATGGAGATTGGGTGAGTGGTGTAGAAGACCTTCCAAATATGTCCAGAGCTTGAGTAAATGAAAGCCGCAGAAAGAAGCAATGATATATTTAATATTTACTTATAGCAATGCGCTGGGCTACAGAGGCAAGCTTTGTGTGGTTAATGGGTTTGTTCAGACCATGCAAGATACATGATAGATTATACAACTGGTAATTTTCCAAAAGATTAACAATTTCCAAATGATTACACACCATCCCTAATTATATATATATGGAATTACAGCCTTCTATATCTATAGGTGTGATTCCATCAATGGTTGATTTCTGATATAAGACAGACAGACAGACAGACAGACAGACAGTGCGAGTGTCTCTGCTATACCACTGCGGAGTCCTGGGTTCAGATACTGGGAAAGGCCTGCACTGGGTTACTCTACTGGGAGAGAGAGACAGCTGTCAATCAAAGACATGCAACTCAGTGATCAGACCAGGGTTGACCACACAGCAGAATAAAAAAAGGCAATGCCCAGTTTAAACAGTATATTACAAAACGGAGCACAGAGTTCCTTTAACCCTTTAAGACCATACTGACGTGTCTTTCTGGGCCCGGGATCAGGTAAACGCGGTAGAAAACGTGATTCCTTGTACCGACTTACTGGGCCACCATATTTTGCCTCACAGCTTGGAAACGCATTTCATTTGATAGGGAAGGGGCTGAATGTCTCTCCCTGGGCGTTTTTTGATCTTTGTGTGACGTCACTGAGAGGCGCATTTCAATTTTAATGGGCGGGGGAAAGTTTTCAGCGGAACGCAGAAAGAAAACATCAAGGAACTTGTTTACAGCTAAGAAAAACAGGAAAACACCGTTAATCCAATGTATTTGACTTCTAATTACATTAGAACATGTATTCTGATAAAAAAAAAAAAAAAAATTAAAAAAGATCCTACTGTTAAAAATGTCCTTAATCTCTGGGAAAGAACCTTTAATGTTATCTTTCAAACTATGTTAAATCATGTTCTGGAATATACATAAACAGAGTATCAACGTATTCTACCTTTTTTCTGCTTGATGAAAGAAAATCCATATCAAGGTAGACCAAGCCTGCATTCCTCACTGTCCTATACATCCAATCTATTTACCATTTAGTACAGTGAATAAAGTTATTATGTATATATAAAACACTGAAAATCGTTTTTGCCGTCAGCTGCAATACAGCCTCCAGTTTGAACGACGGGTTGAAGAAATAAAACGGCGAGATGCAAACGACTGCTTTCAGCAACGTTATTTCAGTATATCACAGTAACACACAGCACGGGGCTCCTGGACTCTAACAAAGCCAGAAAGGAGGCTTTCAATACAGTTTACGAACACAACGTGGGCCGCTGTAACACATCTATCTGCAAACACTGAAAAAAAAAAATCAATTTAGGGCTTAAATACTGAAATATAAACAGACGAACCTGCACTCAAATCCTAATTAAAAAATATAAAAGTCATCTGTATTGTATTCTTTAACAATCATTTCACAAAGCAGTTCTGCTTTTGTGTAGGAGCTAAATGAATTGAAGAACAGCTCCATGGAAGCAGAAGCTTCGTCTTCAGTATTGAGGTATTACTGGAAATGCCCAGGAAGCATCATAATGAAGCCTGTAGGCAACCAGGCCACAGAGGGAATTCTGAGCAAACCGCATTGCTCGTGGAATAATGAGGACCACATTCCTGTTCACTAGCAACAAACACTAGTGCTGCAAAGATCACAAGAAAAAAACCCAGAAAAAACACACATTTTTTTTCCAATGTATACATTTTCTAATAGCATGAGAGGGCTACCGTCCTGCGAACCCTCCTCGTTATGTTAAACCACCAGACGACAAAGCCCTCTTCTTCAGGTCCTACTGCTTAATTAAAATCGAATTTTCATGCATTTACTTTTCCATGCACTGGTGTTTTGCTTCAATCATTCTGCGTGCTCCTTCAGTACCGAGGTCTTATTTTAAACCTGCCTTTGTCTGGAGAACCCTAACTGCCAGGCTTGGAACAGCCTTCCTCGGATCTTTCACAGCCCCGCCTTCTCTACATTTACGTGGACTTGACGGGGCCGACAGTTGGAAGGTCACTCGGTCACGTGTGTAAAGAAGGCGGGACGTACACATGAACAGGGTGGACCGTCTGCAAGGCCTGCTAGCTTTCTAAGGGAGCTGAGGGCTCATTTCAAAAGCAGAAGTTTTTTATTTATTTTTTATTTTTATTTTTATTTTTTACGGAAACTGGAAAAATTATTTTTGAAATGGACAAGAACCGGGTCTTAGCTCTTCCAGCAATGAAGAAAAAAATAATGCATCATCTGCTCGGTATGGAGGCACCTTCAGTGCAAAGGCCAGCTGACAATTAACCCTTCGCTGCCGGAAAAGTTTAAAATCAATCGTATATGATCGATGACCTTTCATGTCACATCTCGGCCTTCCAATCTTTTTTTTTTTTTTCTTGCGTGGGTCATAGCTGTGGCAATGCTTGTTCCATTTCCCATCCCTGCTCTAGTGGGCATGTGTGGGGCACCCAAGTGTTAAGTCCTGTAATGAAATAGCCAATGCCAGCAAGTATGGTATTTTACCTACTCCACCCTGGGAGTTGAAAGGGCAGGCAGTCAGTGTCTGTGTCCCCCACAGTTATCTCCTTGTTTGCTTTTTAATTCAGCGTGATCACACACTGTCTTTTTCATTCCTAATAAAGTAGCTGGACTCTGTTTTACACA
>NC_054587.1:1104741-1179741 GCF_017654505.1 Polyodon spathula
TATGAGTAAGGAAACGTTATTTGGTGTTTTGACAGCCTGCCTACTTATTAAAACGAAGTTCACCTGTCAAAACAAGCATTAAACACGCAGAGAGGTGTTGAGATGCATTGACTCCAATAGAGAGCGTTAATAACATTTCAATATACAGTCTGCTGTACCTGAAAAACACATTCATTAAACACACAGGAGAGAGGGAGAGATGTAAACAGTGCTCTGTGTGGTAGATTGCACGGTTTGTATGGCTGAACATTGCAATACTGCACGGCAGCATAGTGACAAGGAAACCTCCTAACCTTCTGCTTTTATGAAGAGACAACAATTATACAATTAGGCATCGTCAGGGTATGGTCTGTTCCCATTAGGGGAAAGAAAGACATCTTTTGATTTAAAAAATAAATAAAAAAATCCACGTGTATACAAAGTGTGTATAAATCTCCACAATATTCAGGTTCTGACAGTCGTGCGGGGTGCCGGTGTCGATCCAGCCCATTCAGAGTCAAGAAACGGCAGCTTGTGTGGATCGCTGTTCTCCACAGGGTCTAGGAAAAGCAGCGATCCTCACAAACCCAGGCAGCTGTTTCTCCACTCTTCACTCTGAATGGGAAATCAGCCCGGTCGACAACTCTCATACAACTCTAGTTTAAAGGTGGCTACCTGAGCACCACATAATTGTGCAGACAAGGGCAACGCTCACATTGTATAACTGACTGATCAAAGATGACTTTATTACATTTGAAAACATTTCCAGGCCATCAGCCTTTGATCTTTCAAAGGCTTTGAAGAGAAGGGGAGTGCAGGGCAGTTAAAATGTGAGCAGCAGAGTTCTGAATGTATAGGTGAGTAAAATGCAACATTACTTCAGGTGGTAAGTAGCGGGGTTTTAACCCTAACCCTAACCCTAACCCTAACCCTAACCCTTTTTACACTTACAATAAAGTCTGTTTCAAATCTCTTTTGAGAATGTCTGCTCCAGTGCACTGATAGCGTCAGGACTATTGCCCACACATTGTCGAACAGGTAACACGGCGACAACGATCCATGATGGGGTACGGAACTGAGAAGCCAGAACACTTGTATGTTTTGTTTTGTTTGTTTGTTTTTTTTTTAATCTCGCTACCTGCGGTGATTTAGAGGACAGATCTCAAAAAAAGTTTTCAGGATGTTAACAGTGAAAATGAAAATGACTGGTGTGTGTTATTCAAACAGTTGTAGCATCCCGTGGAGACGTGGAACGCTACACTGCTTGCTTTTTAAGTTCATGGGTATATTACCTACTTTAGTCCTAACTTAGGGGGTTTGCATTAACTAGAGCCTTTCATTTTCTCTGTAATGTTACTTTGAACTACTGTAGCAGTGCTTGGTCTAACGGTAAAAAACCAAAACTATTATTCTTATTTGCTTTGCTGACCACAAACAATCTGGCTGTGAAGCAAACAGAAAGACAGGAACAGAACTTCATTTTAATTCCAACGCTGCACATGGAATATAGCCTGCATGCAATGTATTAATAATGTTAGCCCTTAGCGGCCCATTTATTCAGCGCTTGTCAAGGGCGTCGGGTCCAATTTATTTTCACACGCGCACAGGTTTAAAAGGACAGTACTGCATCGGACCTGGTCCGACACTGGACCGCAAAGGGTTAAAAAACTAGCAATACTGCACTAGCAAAGAAACAGTATTATTTGTTCCTTATTGATCACCTTGCTATAGTAATATACAGCATCCCAACACTCCAAATACAGAATATTGGATTTATTATATAGATTAGCCTTCCACAATAGGGATGTTCACGTTGAGACTCCAGGAACCAGCGAAGCACATGAAGCTTGATAGCATGCAAGCTGTACAGTGAAATTGCTCAATTTAAATATCGTGTATAATTCATATTTTTATGCAGTATGCAGCTTACCTGGACCACTGTAATTATAATAATAATTGACCCCCGATGTGACCCTAGAATTTAAGCTACAGTTCTCGTGTGATGTTACATACTTATGAATTGTCTTTTTTTTTTTTTTTCAGCAGCATTGACTCCTCCAGACCAGCAGAGGGAGCCGTGAACAGAGACAGAAAGAGAGAGAAAGGGGAAGGAGCTGTAATGGAAACCAGTGGCTCCAGCCGACGAAACTCCAGCGCCGCCAGTAGCAGTACTTCCAACACAGCGGCAAACTCCAGTAACACCACTAACAGCGCAAGCGGGACCAATTCTTCCAGTACTGTCCGCGGCAGGACCAGTGGAAATACCAGTACAGTGGGCTCCGTCCCCCCCTCCCAGTCTGCCAGTGCCACAGACTGGGAAATGCTCCAGTTTGGCAAGTACTCCATGGACATACTGGAAATGCTAAACAGCCACCAGCACCACCAGTTGAAAAGTGGGATTTCTGGGCTTGACAGACAGGACCCAGGCGGACTGGCTAACCTGACAGGGCTGGGGCTAGGCAACCTGCCGAACGTGCGCCCCATTTTCTCTGAGCAGCCGCAGGCCGGTGGCGCGGGGTTCCCCAAAATGCAGCCCGTGACGCAGCAGCAGCCGGTGCCCCGCAAATCGAAAGCGGGGGATTCGCGTTACCAGCAGTTTCTGAAGTCTGTGGCCCCCTTTCACCCCACGGACCCTGGGCTGAACCAGGACTCCTCCCTTCAGAGGTTCCCCAGTGCCGGGGGCGCTGCTGGGGCCGGCGCGGACCTGTTTGGCTCCGGCCCGCCCCCGCTGCACCCAAGTCTTGCCCTCCACCAGCCTGGCCTGACTGGGGGGGGTGCCCAGCACCAGCTCAGCGGGCAGAACAACATGGACCCGCGGAACCTGCACCAGCAGTTCAGCTGCATGCTGTCGGCCAATCAGTATTTCCTGTCAGCGCCCAGTTCCAATCTGGAGCAGTTCTTGGTTGCCCAGCAACAGAGCTCTTCACTGGGCTTGGGGCTGAACCAGCACAGCCCCCATCTGAACTCCCAGCACTCCCAGAACCACCACCCTGACTCCCAGCAGCACCAGCAGCAGCACCAGCAGCACCATCACCCCTCTGCCATGCACTCACACCCCAACCCCCAGCTCATAACTGCCTCCTCCAATGCAGGCTTTGAATTCCAGGGCTTGCAAGGGATCCCGGTGCTATCCTCTAACCAGCTCGCCGCTGCCCTGATGCAGGAGGGCAATGCCGCGTGCCACCCCGGCCTGCAGCCCCCAGCGCTTGTCGCCGTGCCCAAGGACGAGGCCCCCAAATCGGAAGGGGGCTGCGGGGGAGGTGGGGGGAGCGGGGGTCGGAGGAAGAAAGCCATGGCCGGCTACCTGCCTCAGAGAAAGGCCGACAGCACTAGCAACGGCAATAACAGTAATACGACTAACGACGCCGCTGGTAACGGCAGCCCGCACACGGCCTCGTCCAGCCCTGCTGGCAAAGCTTCCCAAGAGCTGCTCTCCCCGGAGGATGTCCCAGACCCGGAGAAGGAGCGCTTCTACCAGTGCGGAGAGTGCGGGAAGAGTTTCACGCACCTGTCCAGCCTGCGGAGGCACCTGCGGAGTCACGGTTTGGTCGCCACGACCACGGCCCCGCCTCCCGCTCCCGACCCCCCCCTGGAAGATGGCCAGGCCGGAGCAACGGCGCCGATCTCCGCGGAAGGGGAATCGGAAAAGTGCCACAAGTGCTCGGAGTGTGGGAAGGGGTTCAAGAAGCGCGGGCACCTGCTCCAGCACGGGGTCATCCACTCGGGGGCCCAGCCCTTCGCATGTGCGGTGTGCCAGCGAGCCTTCAACCGCCGCGAGAGCCTTACCCGCCACGAGAAGATCCACGAGGACAAGCCCTTCCGCTGCCAGGCCTGTGGCCGCTGCTACCGGGAGGCCACATCACTGCTCAACCATCGGGCTTCGGGAAACTGCGGTAAGCCTCCCAGGAGAAGTGCAGGGGGAGCCCGGACCCAGCCGGAGCAGCCCCCCCGGACTCCCCTCACCATCGGGACCGACGGGCGCTATGGCAGGGCCAGGGGCATCGCGGGGGAGCAGGGCGGCAGGGAGAAGGAAGGACAGGGGAGGGTGTTTATTATAAAAGGAGGTTTGGACGGAGAGTCCTTCGCAGTCCCTTCCTCCTCCAGCGTTAGCCCTCTGGTTCTGTACAGAGGAGCCTCGGAGGCTAGCAGGGGGGTGAATGAGAGCGCAAGCGAAAGGAAAGCCGAAGACAGCGGTCAACAGATTTACAGGCAGCAGGTGGGGAGCGGGAAAGCTGGAGGGACTGTTTCCTCCTCCTCTTCCTCCTCCTGTTCTTCATCCTCTTCCACTGGCTTGTTCCAAACCAGAACCTCGCAGTCTTCATCCCAAATTGACAACTCCGTCTTCAACCCCGATTCCCTGCACTACCCCTCGGCCCAGCAGCAGTCCCATGCCGCCGCGAGACGCTCTGCGTTCGCCTTTCGAGACGGGGTGATAGTGGAGGAAGCAGAGAGATTCCGGCAGCCGACCTCCCAGCCCGGCCCAGAGGAGGGCAAGGAAAGTGGGGGAGAAATAGGGAGAGGCACCAGAGCTCCTGTACAGTACTTCCGAGACACAAACCTAAACCCCAACCCTCAACAGCAGCAGCAGTACCTAAGAAAAGTGCCCCTAGCCCCCAACCTTCATCCCCACCTCCCCCTCTCCTCCCTCCTTGAGGACTCTGACCAGGAGGATGACAACAGCAGCACTGACAACGCAGTGGCGGCCGCCATCTCCCTCCTGCCTCCCGGGGACGACGTGCCAGGGAGAGGGGGGGCCGGGGGAGAGGAGAGGAGGGACATTATCGGAGGGCTGCTGGGAGGTCTGGGGCTCAGCGGACTGGGAGCCCTGGGGGGGCTCGGGCTGGGAGCCGAGAAGGGGTACAGGGGAGAGGACTTGAGGGTGAAGAGGAAATCGAGGAAAAAGGAAGGGGGTGGGAGGAAGGTGAAGGTGGAAGGGGAAGGGGGCAGCGGCGGCAAGGAGAAGCTGTTTCTGTGCAGCGTGTGCGGGAGGGGTTTCAGCAGGCGGGAGACACTGAGACGCCACGACAGGATCCACACAGGGGAGAAGCCGCACCGCTGCCCGGTCTGTGGGAAGTACTTCCGGGAGGCGTTCCAACTGTCCAAGCACCGTACCGTGCACACCGGGGAGAAGAATTACAAGTGCTCCTCCTGCGGGAAAGACTTCGGCTACGCACAGAGCCTGAAGAGACACTCCAAGCTACACACGAGGACCGACTACGCCAACAGCAACAACAGTCACACTGCTGCTTCGGCTCCTGCCTCTGCTAGTCTAGGTCTGCAGGGCTATTTCGCCTACCCGTCTGTCGCAGCCCCCGTCTGCTCCTCCGCTAATCCCGCCTCCCTTCAGGGTTTAAACAAAACCCGGGCCTTCACCTGCCAGATTTGCTGGAAGAGTTTCAAGCATTCGTTCCACCTGACTGCGCACCAGGCCGTGCACACCAAAGAGAGGCTGTTCAGCTGCGAGGTCTGCGGGAAGTCTTTCGGTTACGCCAACAGCTTGGCGAGGCACAGGGCAGCTCAGCATGGCCGGGGCAAGAGCGCGGGCCCCGCCAACAACGGCACCGCAGGCTCTGCGATCTCCGAAAGCCAGGTTGCCACCGATGTCCTGCTGCAGCTCTCGCCCCCGAACCCGTCCGGCATCCCTTTCTTCGTCCCGTCGAACCCGAGGGAGCCAGTCCCGAACCAGGTCGGGGGAGACCCCTTGATCAGGACCCCGTCTGGCCTCTCTTACGCCCCAACCCCGAACCCCGACCCCTCATTGCTGAGCTACGACCCCGGTTTCGCCTCGCAGGGGAAGAAGAAAGTGCTGCGGGTGAAGAAGAGAAAGGCCAAGAGGAAGAGGAGGAGGAACGGGAGGAGCCACACCGACAAGCGCTTCCCCTGTACCGTCTGTGCCAGGGCCAGCTTCTCACGGCTCTCCCAGCTCCTGGTTCACCGCTCTTCCCGGCACTCCGAGCCACAGGACGGGCGGCTGGGGCGGGGGGCTGCCGGTAGGAGGTGGGGGTGCCAGGGGTGCCGGCGCGGGTTCAGCAGCTTCCTGCGCCTCTTGGGGCACCACGGCTGGCACGTGAAGCAAGGCAACTATGGCTGCGCCATGTGTCAGAGGAAGTTCTGGAACTGGCGGCTGCTGGAGAGACACAGGGAAATGTGCATGGGAAAGCAGCACAGGAGACTGAGGGGGAGGGGGAACAGAGAGGAGAGGAGAGGGGAGGGGGAGAGGAATCAAACTTGAAACAGACAAGGGTGGGGGAGGGGGAGGGGTGGGCTTGTTTGTTTGAGATCTGTTATCACAGCTAATGTCGGGGTTTTTTTTTTTTTTAAAGAAAATATCGGACAAATTCCGTTACTGTTCTAGCACTAAGCCTCTAAAAAAACATTTCCTCTGGAAGTTGATTCTCCTTTAATGGAACTGTCATGGGTTGGGATACTTTGCATGATTCTGAGTGGCATCTTTAAAATATTATTGACCCATCTCACGATGCTAAACTTCACACTGAAGCTGTTTAAAGACAGCCCTCACATTAAAAACAATGCAAAGGAGGAACCTTAAAATTATAATATAATAGAAAAGGAAATACTTATGATCGTGGCTTGCAGAATTCTCATCACAGTAGACCCCTTGTGCTTTCATTGTAGTTTTTATGTATACTTGGTTATGTGTGGCACACTGAAACTAACACAGAGTGCTACTTATAGAGCTGATTCAAGCAATGCTTGAAAAAAATAATTCATTCCGATACAATGATAACCATTTAAATATGTTTGTAACTGACAAAATAATTCCCTGCATCTGACCTGTCCTGCATTTCCATTCACTGCACAGACCTCAGGTGTGCAGGTTTCAAAGATGATGTAGCAAAACATTTTAATTTCAAAACATTTCCTTGCGTGGCCTTCCAAGAAGTTAGCGTTTTACTTCCTGGGTCTCCTCGGCGCTGTCTTTTTGTCTCTGTCCGACAGCGTGTCAGTCAACAGGGGAAGCGGCAGGTGATTGGTCAATGAAAGAAGCCGTTGAAGGGGTGTAATTTCACCCTCCAGTTGACTAAGGAAGTGTGACACCCTCTGAAAGCAGGGCTTGTGCAAACAGATTTCTTTAACCCATGAAAATCCAGGTTTGCTGTAAAATCTTTCAAAACTGCACGTTTGAGGCCCGTGTAGCGAACAGATTTGCAGAGAGGAGAAAATGAATGGAACTGTTTTTACAATCCACTCAGCTGTATTAGCTTCAGAGTCATTTTCACTGACTCCCGCACCATTGTAAAGCTGAACATCCACGCTAATCGCTTTTCAAAATAAATAAAAGCACTCCCCTTACCTTTCTATTATGTCTGCTTCTTATTTCTGCAATCACTCAATACTGTTTGTTTTCTGTATTGACGTGTATTAACTATAGAGATTGGGAGCTGCTCTTCAGTTCTAGTTGCCTCCCACAGACATGTGTAACACAGGCTAGATCAGCCGGTGTCTTTAGGAAGAGCCAGCGCCATCTATTGCACAGCTAGTGTATTGGCAACAAAGCAAAATTGAAATCCAACGTGGCGTCCAAGACTGGCAAATCTAGCCTGCGTTATCTATGGCAGGCGACTGAAATAGGACAAGCAGCTTTAATTAAAAAAAAAAGTTTGAGTAATTAGAAGAATGAGAAGCACTCAAAATAAAGAAGAAAAAAAAAGCCCTCTAAGATCGTCAGGTTCTTTTTAATTGCTTGAATTGTAATTGAGGGTTATTGACAACAGTGCCACTTTCCCTGGCCCTCCGTATTGTATAGTTTAACTTCAGTTGTAATATTTTCTGTTAAAGGTGTCCATTTCCCTCCCCTTCAATAGCTTCCCCGTCAGTATTGTATAGTTGAGTTTTTGGAAACGACAGGAACAATTTGACGTGAGAGAGTTTTTCAAAGAGCTCCTAACAGGCTGTTTTACCCAGTATCAGGGTTGTTCTGCAGTGTGGGAGATCAGTTCTTTTTTCTTAAATATCAGTCTGTATTTTATATGCTTTTACTGTGTGTTTTGTTAATATTTAATTTTTTTTAACAAGCATGATTCAGACAGTCCCCCGAGTTTAAGTCTCCATAGTTTTATATACTGAGCATCAAAAGAAACATATCACTTATATTTGGATAAAATTCACTAGATGTGATCAAAAAATGACAAACACTGTTCCAAAGCAGGCGCAGTGACTTTTTATCGTGCTGATTGTTCTTCGTGAACAATTCTCATCACGAAGATGCTGCAGAGTGATCTGTCGATCCCGGGCAGGTGTTGTGACTCTTGGTCTCCCGGTTGGCGGCCTGTCATTGACAGAGTGTGTCTGGTCTTTAAAAAAAACCCTGTGAATTTTTCTGAGTTTGTTTGACATATATTAAAATAGGGGTAACTGATGACATTGGTAACAATCTGGGGAACCAGTCTCAGTATATTCACTTTACACGTGGGGTAGCAGTTCCCTTTCAGTTTGAAGACGACCACCAACCAACTCTTCTGGGATTGCCTGCCAAAGGTCTATTTACTGAGCATTTTATATCAGAGCTGCCGATAGGCCCCTCCGGGAAGTGACGTCCTTGGTCCCGCCTCCCGAGGGAACAAACCGTCACTCCACGGAGCTCGCGTTCTCTTCTGCTTCTCACATCAGGTAGGTGCGGTAGGTACTAACCCCTCCAGGTGCTGCGATGGAGTCTGTGTGAAAGAGTTCCCCTGCAATATTTATATTTCTGGAAGTCGGCTTGCCGCTATAAACGCTGTGCAACAGCGCTTTGCTAAATAATTCTCTCTTTTTCAACGGCCTGCCTCGCTTTGCGGTTGTAGTCTGCTTTCTAACTCTGTTGCTGTGGGTTGAGCCCGCTCAGTCGGATTGTCTCGGCCCGTTCTAACTGCAGCTTGCTGTTGTGTGTGCGTGTGTTTTTATCTTACTGCTGTTGCAGTTTAAGAATAAGAATACAAAAGAAAACAAGCAGTCCACTCTGCTATCGCAGCTCTGCAGCCTGTGCTCCACCCTGGCGCACGCTACACGCTACATGGTGCCCTGGTTGTGTGTGACTGCACCAGTACCTTGGTGCTTATGCCCTCTGTGCCTCAAAGCCTTGGTGCACTTGTGCTTCAATATCACCCGCTTCTCAACGCAAATAGAGACCTCAAGCATGGCTAAATTCCACGCTTGCACGTCCTGCATAGGACAAGCACCTCCTCTGTGTGCGGTGCCTGGGCCTAGGTTCCCACAATGGTTTCTTGAAGCTTGGCTTGTGTTTTTGATATCTCTACTTTAAATGGCTGGGCACTTTTGATAACTTCTTTTTTCACATTTCCAATGTGTTTTTGTTTCAGATATATTATGCAGCAACGCCAAACACGATTCAGACAGCACCCCTGAGCTTCAATCTGCATAGTTTTATATATTATACAGCAACACCAAACACGATTCAGACAGCACCCCTGAGCTTCAATCTGCATAGTTTTATATATTATACAGCAACACCAAACACGATTCAGACAGCCCCCCTGAGCTTCAATCTGCATAGTTTTATATATTATACAGCAACACCAAACACGATTCAGACAGCACCCCTGAGTTTCAATCTGCATAGTTTTATATATTATACAGCAACACCAAACACGATTCAGACAGCACCCCTGAGCTTCAATCTGCATAGTTTTATATATTATACAGCAACACCAAACACGATTCAGACAGCCCCCCTGAGCTTCAATCTGCATAGTTTTATATATTATACAGCAACACCAAACACGATTCAGACAGCCCCCCTGAGCTTCAATCTGCATAGTTTTATATATTATACTGCAACACCAAACACGATTCAGACAGCACCCCTGAGCTTCAATCTGCATAGTTTTATATATTATACAGCAACACCAAACACGATTCAGACAGCCCCCCTGAGCTTCAATCTGCATAGTTTTATATATTATACAGCAACACCAAACACGATTCAGACACCCCCCTGAGCTTCAATCTGCATAGTTTTATATATTATACAGCAACACCAAACACGATTCAGACAGCCCCCCTGAGCTTCAATCTGCATAGTTTTATATATTATACAGCAACACCAAACACGATTCAGACAGCACCCCTGAGTTTCAATCTGCATAGTTTTATATATTATACTGCAACACCAAACACGATTCAGACACCCCCCTGAGCTTCAATCTGCATAGTTTTATATATTATACAGCAACACCAAACACGATTCAGACAGCCCCCCTGAGCTTCAATCTGCATAGTTTTATATATTATACAGCAACACCAAACACGATTCAGACACCCCCCTGAGCTTCAATCTGCATAGTTTTATATATTATACAGCAACACCAAACACGATTCAGACAGCCCCCCTGAGCTTCAATCTGCATAGTTTTATATATTATACAGCAACACCAAACACGATTCAGACAGCCCCCCTGAGCTTCAATCTGCATAGTTTTATATATTATACAGCAACGCCAAACACGATTCAGACAGCCCCCCTGAGTTTCAATCTGCATAGTTTTATATATTATACAGCAGTGGCCCCAAACATGACATACCCTGAGTTTTATAAATGGTGTCCTAATTCATATGTAACACAGGCTAGATGTGCCAAAGTGTATTTATATTAGTAAGCACCAGCGCCATCTAGTGCACAGCTAGTGTATTAGCAGCAAAACAAAAGGAAACTTGATTCAAAATGACAGCTCACTAGACAGCGTTGCTCAGTATTTGAGTAAGTCCAATAAGAAGAAGATCTCTGTTTGCAAACATAGAAAGGCAAGGAGGGGCAGTGCAAGTCTAAAAGTCCTTTCACACTGGCACTCAGTGGCAAAGTGGTTGATTGTAGACAGGTGCAAGAGTGACGGAGTGCAGTAATCAATCAGACAGAGCCTTGTAATCCAGTTTGGAAAGTGTGCTTTATTTTTATATCCAGGTCTGGTGACTAATAAGTAATAATGTCCCGGTAATGCACAGCAATGTGTACAGCACAGGGGAGACAAAGCAGGCTTTTGAGACCCTAAACATTAAACAATATGTATCTGTCCCACAATAATACTGACACGGTCATGCGTGCAGTAGTGCTTGTGGTGGGTGATGAGTTTATTTTGTGACAGTAGTGCAGTGCTGTTCTGGTTAGTATTGGCCCTCCAGAATCTTATTACCCATCTAGTGATTCAGAAACAAGACGAATTACACAAAACACTCACGATGCTGAAACAGTGGCTATGGGGTCTCTCACCGTCATTCTTGGTTCAATAACACAAAGCGAAGGAGCGGATTGCGATTCTCCGTCCTCTTTTATGCTGTCACACATGACCCCTTGGTAAACGAATGCAACCGCCTCTCCAGTCTGCGGCTGCCACGTCATTTCTCTTCCAGGTCAATGCGTTCTTGCAGCGGAGTCTCATTTTCTTCAAGACTGGCCGACTTCCCGACCCTGGGAAAGAACTGTCAGACCAGCCCATCAAAAGAACTCTGTTCTTGCTGCTTAGCGCCCTCACAGGTTAGGAGGGAGATTTACGACCAAGAATCATTGTATTTCTGTCACACATTCCTACCCGGGTCACAATCCCTCGTGGTGTGAAAACACATACCTGGGTTGTTTACGGTTTGAACCGGGCTGAACGAGACAAAATGCATGACGGCCGTTCGCAAGCTGAGGAAATAACAAACAGCCACGCCTGCATGGGTTTCACTTCTGCAAGGAACATTTCTGTTTACCCATCTTTTTGTTGATTGAGACACACTATGAGCAAGATTGTGGCAGGGTTGAAGAACATTCACTCTTATCAACATGTGGTCCGATGATTCAATTCAGAGAAGCTTGAATGGAAGAGTCAGTAACAAGCTGCTTCCAGGGCATTGATACAAGCATTGTGTGCTTTCATCTGTCATCCTGGTCAACCCAAGCAGTGTGAAATCGCGTACCTGACACTAGGTCCTGAGTCAGGTAGGTTCCGACCCGGGTAGAGCATGCCAGTTTGAAAGATGAAAGATGAAATCTGTAGCTACTTAAATATCACTTGAAAGGGGACGCTGCAAAAATCGGTGATAATAATCAGGGCTTGATTTTAATGCTAACAAGCATTGCAAACACAGTTGTGTTGAGACAGAGATACAAACATGCCTGTTTTGCTGGGAAACTCGAAATCTAGTACCCGGTATTGCGTTGAGTCCAGTGTTGAGATGCATTGCATAGTGACAAGGAAACGTCCTAACCTTCTGCTTTTATTAAGAGACACTAAGCAGAGTGTAAATCAGTTGTATCACTGAATATGTATATATATATATATATATATATATATATATATATATATATATATATATATATATATATATATATATATATATATTGATATATATATCTTGAAAGTAGCTTTTCGAGTCACAAAGGATAAAAATGTTAGATTGACCGTAAAAAAAAAATTTTTATTAGGAAAAAACTTGTTAAGATAAAAAAAATGTTTTGATATTAAACTTGTTATTGTTTTATTTACAATGATTTTTTAAATATCATTTTGATTTGCTGGATTCAACATACTCTTTATCAGACTGTTTTTAATGTAATGGGCTAACTGTGGCAGTTTTGTGCATGTGACGCGCCTTGAGACCCCGATGCAAATGTATTTTATTGTGATGCTTTGTATTGTACAGTGCTTTGAGAGACTTTGTTTTTTAATACAATAGAAAACACTGAAGCCTGAGATGTTATCAACTTTATCTTGTTACTTGGAAAGTGTTTCATTCACAAATGTAAACCTTTTTTTTTATGAAACCACCTGCTAACTTCTTTTTAAAGGTGGCATCAAAGTAATCAAGTCCCCTTCTCCATTAAAACCCAGGACATCTCAATACTTGGGTATTATAAGAACATAAGAACATAAGAAAGTTTACAAACGAGAGGAGGCCATTCGGCCCATCTTGCTCGTTTGGTTGTTAGTAGCTTATTGATCCCAGAATCTCATCAAGCAGCTTCTTGAAGGATCCCAGGGTGTCAGCTTCAACAACATTACTGGGGAGTTGATTCCAGACCCTCACAATTCTCTGTGTAAAAAAGTGCTTCCTATTTTCTGTTCTGAATGCCCCTTTTTCTAAACTCCATTTGTGACCCCTGGTCCTTGTTTCTTTTTTCAGGCTGAAAAAGTCCCTTGGGTCGACACTGTCAATACCTTTTAGAATTTTGAATGCTTGAATTAGGTCGCCACGTAGTCTTCTTTGTTCAAGACTGAACAGATTCAATTCTTTTAGCCTGTCTGCATATGACATGCCTTTTAAACCCGGAATAATTCTGGTCGCTCTTCTTTGCACTCTTTCTAGAGCAGCAATATCTTTTTTATAGCAAGGTGACCAGAACTGAACACAATATTCAAGATGAGGTCTTACTAGTGCATTGTACAGTTTTAACATTACTTCCCTTGATTTAAATTCAACACTTGAATATAACAATATATATTCGCTTCTATAACAAGTACCTTGTTATAGAAGCGAATATATATTGTTATAGATGCTTTTCCTTGCTGTTTTTATATGAAAATGATTGTAATGTGCCACACCCCTTACAAACAGCATGGACACAAAAAAATAACTACAAATCCCAGAAAAGCACACACCACGAAATGGTTAGGGAACTACAAATTCAAGAAATGGCGCCTCATTGACAGACTACAAATACCAGTTCATCCGGTAACAAGAAGTAAAAAAAGCATCCTACATTTTTAGAAGCGCTTTAAATAATGTTTAGAAAGTTGACATTAAAAAAAAAAAAAAAAATACACATGCTTAACTGGGATGCGCTGATTACCTAAAATAAAAGTTAAAAACCTTTATTACTGTATCTAGTGTTTTTCTTTTTTGTTTACCTCGTACTCTCCTAAAAAAAAAATCGTAAGCAATTCATTTTCACATTAACTCTACATTTAAAATAATACTACTACTACTACTACTACTAATAATAATAATAATAATAATAATAATAATAATCACAACGACGTATGTCTACAATTAAGTTGAAAATGTGTAATGGGAACACAAAGTCCTTGTGTCGCCCCGGCACTGTTTTGGTGCGGGACCCCGTTTTGAGCAAAGGGGCTTCAGCAAGACTGTGAAATGTTTCGGGGGTGAGTAGCAAGAGGCGTCTCAATTTAAACATTTCAAACTAATTAACTCGACAATTAGCCAGCTAACCAGAACTGCACGCTCATTGAGACTTTCAGATTTAAGGAAAGCACGCCCTTGAGCGCATTAGTCCCGGTTTTTATAATAATGTTAGGCGATAAATATTGTTTTTGAGAATGTCTCTTCAGCCACAAGAAGTTATCGTTGGCAACACGTGAATCCAAAATGTCAAATTTAAAACATTTGTAAAGAAAGATAATATCTATTATTATTATTATTATTATTATTTATTATTATTGTTGTTATGAAAATGAATGCGATTTTCTTGTAAATCTCATTCATTTCAAGGACAAAAACACACAACTTTATAATTAATGATCATATAACTCCCCACCCCCCACGAACAGCAGTTTAAATACAGCTAGCTCATAGATTTAGATCGTTTATCAGTTTCAGTCTCACTAGTTTTGTAAAGCATAATGAAGTTGTGCCGAACTGTACAATCAAAAGAGCTTTGTGAGGTTTGTATTGTATTTTGAGAAATTGTTATATACTATAAATGTATCAGGTTCTACAATTTGTAACGACTTTAGGGTTTTGTAAACACATGACCACACAAACATACTTATATATACACACAGCTCTGGAAAAAATTAAGAGACCACTGCAAAATTATCAGTTTCTCTGGTTTTACTACTTATAGGTATGTGTTTGGGTAAAATGAACATTTTTGTTTTATTCTATAAACTACTGACAACATTTCTCCCAAATTCCAAATAAAAATATTGTCATTTAGAGCATTTATTTGCAGAAAATGACAACTGGTCAAAATAACAGAAAAGATGCAGTGCTGTCAGACCTCGAATAATGCAAAGAAAATAAGTTCATATTCGTTTTTAAACAACACAATACTAATGTTTTAACTTAGGAAGAGTTCAGAAATCAATATTTGGTGGAATAACCCTGATTTTCAAGCACAGCTTTCATGCGTCTTGGCATGCTCTCCACCAGTCTTTCACATTGATGTTGGGTGACTTTATGCCACTCCTGGCGCAAAAATTCAAGCAGCTCGGCTTTGTTTGATGGCTTGTGACTATCCATCTTCCTCTTGATCACATTCCAGAGGTTTTCAATGGGGTTCAGGTCTGGAGATTGGGCTGGCCATGACAGGGTCTTGATCTGGTGGTCCTCCATCCACATCTTGATTGACCTGGCTGTGTGGCATGGAGCATTGTCTTGCTGGAAAAAACAGTCCTCAAAATTGGGGAACATTGTCAGAGCAGAAGGAAGCAAGTTTTCTTCCAGGACAACCTTGTACTTGGCTTGATTCATGCCAAAGCTGCCCGATTCCAGCCTTGCTGAAGCACCCCCAGATCATCACCGATCCTCCACCATATTTCACAGTGGGTGCGAGACACTGTTGCTTGTAGGCCTCTCCAGGTCTCCGTCTAACCATTAGAAGACCAGGTGTTGGGCAAAGCTGAAAATTGGACTCATCTGGGGGTGCTTCAGCAAGGCTGGAATCGAGCAGATTTGTCTTTGTGAAGGGCGTATGAATCAAGCCAAGTACAAGGTTCTTGAGAACAAAGGGTTGTGGATTAAACAACAAAGCAATTGAAAAGGTTACCATCTTAAGATGATGAAAGTTTATGAGTTGGGCCACCATGGTGCAGGACAGCAGCATTGAGGACAGGCGTGCAGAACAGCAGCATTTAGGGCAGGTGTGGTGCAGGACAGCAGCACTGAGGACAGGCGTGGTGCAGGACAGCAGCATTGAGGACAGGTGTTAGGACATTCTTTAGCAGAGTTTTGTACGGTATTTTGCAAAACATTATATATATTTTTTGTCTCTCTACAGTGTTTAGTTTACTTGAAATTCCCTGACTATAAACAGAAGAAAGAAAGATTGTGTTGCAAGCATTCACGAAATAAACAGGAATTATTTCTTTGGAAAGGGAGAGAAGAGATAGAGGGAAGAATGCAAACAAGAAAGCAGCTTGATCTCAACATGAGTGCAGAGAGATTAAACCTGTCCGATTCAGACAGTCTGTACAAAGGCTCCAATACCAATCCAAACTGCAACACGAGTTCTAACTAACACTGTCCAGGAAAACTCAGCAACGGTGAATAGACAGTATGAAACAAACTCAAGATTTTAATGGAACTTCATCCACATTCAGTAAGACACAAGAAGCCAACATGGAATCGGGTACAACTTCACATTGAGATAGAAACACCTGCGTGAGCGAACAGTCACACGCCTGGAGCAAATCACTGTAAGACATGAAAATGGACGTTGATTCTGATATGAGTTCAGATGCGAACGCACTTACTCCAGATTTACAAATTGGTAGTAAAAGACAACAAGAAATCAGTCTGGACTCAGACACAAACACTGGTGTGAACGCTCTTACTCCAGATCCTCAGATCCACAACGAAACGCAACAGGATGTGAGAACCGCCTTGAATTTGGAGTCAGATTCTGGAAATAAATCTCGGAAAAGGAAACTGAGTGGGACAAATCCCATTGGGAAACATGCCTTGAACACGGAAACCACAAATCCTACAACAATTCCCAAAAGTGGTGACAGCACTATCAGTAGTTTGGAATTAGGATCGGATCGGGGACTCAGTTGTGAACGATACGAGAGGAAGCAGCACCTGAGACTGGATTTCTCAGAGACCACGGGATCGGACCAGGGTTTAAATGCCGCTGCAGAAACCAAGTTGGTTTGCTACGGGCTTTTTTCGGATTTAAATTTAGAAACTGCATCGCCACTTCGCAACACGAAACTGAACCGCGAGGGAACGCAGAGATTGCAACGCCAAAACCACGGAACTAGGAACACGAAAGCCAAACCCAATATTGGATTACACAGAGAACATGGAACAAGCTGTCAGGTCACAAAACAGGAACTGCAGAACGCAGCTGGGAATCTACAAAACACGGATTCAGAATCAGAATTAGTCTTTGATCCCGAACCCAGGTGTCAAGATAAGAAACGGAAAGCAAAACTAACTAAAGACACGCGACAAGACGTTCTGACGCATGTCGCTTTGAACGCGGCTGGAAGTTCACAGAACACAGATTCAGGATCAGAATTAACAAAACAAGACACAAAACCCAAAGCGATGGAACAGAGTCAGGAAATGCAAGAAGAAAATCTGAAACATGCCAGTACAAAAGCAGCCAGGAATTCACGGAAGACAGATTCGGAAACAGATTTAGACTTTGATCCTGGACCCAGGTGTCGAGATGCTATACGAGATACAAAACAGAAAGCGCAAAGAGAAACTCCAACACACGTCACAGACTCGGCTCGGACTCTTCACCACGCAGATTCGGGCTCGAGGCTGGCTGCCGCCAAACACAAGCACGCCTACGAACCGGACTGCCCACAAAGCCTGCTGCCGGCACTGCCTGAAACTTCCGACCCCGGGGACCTGTACAGCGCGAGGGGGGTCCTGTTGATTGACGCCATGGGGGTCCCCTACACCCTGTGCATGTGGCCGATACTGACTCCCAAAAGCGGGGAGCACCAGAGCGACTCGGCACTGCCGCGTGCCACCGGCAGCCCTCAGCGTACCCACATCAAAGCCTACGTGTGCACGGTGTGTTCCAGGGCCTTCCCCTACCGCTCCTACCTGGAGAGGCACCGCATCACTCACCTGGAGATGAAGCCCTACGTGTGCACCGACTGTGGCAAGGCCTTCAAGCGCTCCTCGCACCTCGCCCGCCACCGACATGTCCACTCCGACGCTGGCAAGCCCTTCCAGTGCACCGTCTGTCAGAAGGGGTTCCGAGAGCAGGGGGAGCTGCTCCAGCACCAGAGAGTGCACACCGGGGAGCGGCCGTACCAGTGCCAGGTGTGCCGGATGAGATTCACCGAGAGAACCACGCTGAGACGACACTGCCAGAGGAAGCACTCCACAGAGGAGCAAGGGCAGAAAGACAAGCCCGAGGCAGGAACGCTGTCCGATTTGACAGCCATCTGAAATGTCTTTATAATACATATTGGACCCTGGTATTGATGTGATAAAAATGTCTTTATAATATATAGTAAACCCTTTATCGATCAAAAAAAATAAAGAAACTAACAAAAAGAAAGCACAAACCATAAATCTCATCAGTAAGACGTGATTTCAGTATAACCTTTGGTTAAAAAAAAAAAATCCTTTATTTAATGAAACTTGTATTGTTCGTGAGTTTATATATATTAGACAGGTATGGAAATAAGGCTCCTGTTGCATAGCAGTTTCAGCCATTCTACGTTTTAGTATGTGCTTGATTAGCTACAGTGTGTACAGATAAGCTCAGGTGTGTGTTATTAAACTCACAGTAAAATCAGAATGGGTCTGAACCTCTATGCAACAGGTGTTAAATCCATCTCTGTTGGAGCCCGTCTCCCTACAGTGTGTGTGCGTGTGTATACACACACACACACACACACACACACAATGTCCTGTACAATCCAAAGTTAGTCCAGCACTGTCTGCAAGGCGCTCTCCCCTGGAGCCCCGTAAGGACGGACGCAGTCAGGCAGTGCTGTGTTAGAAGCGAGCACTTTGAAAATACCAGGCAAGAGATCACCATTTTTTTAATTAATTTGTTTTTAAATGCCATACTATCGGCCCTGCCCGATGGGGACACTGCTACGGGAGACGGTTCCTCCCAATGCTGTTTCTGTCACTTAATTGGGGCGTCACTTTGTCCAATTGGAATACCGTATTTTAAAATGATGAAGCGAGCGAGCATGACTTGAGCAAACCAGGCTGATCTCTTGAAGGAGCTTGCTGGAGTCTCCTGTAATTTCTCAGGCTGCCGTGGAAGGAAATCTGTCGTGTCGGCATCCCAGGTGTCTCGCCTTGTTAGTTTAGAAATAAAAACCAACGATTCGTTTTGTTTGGAAGCTTCAAGTGCCATTTATTCTTAGTGGGATGTGATTTTTCTTTAGCGATAAAAAAACAGTAAAAACGCTTCTCTATGGGTGTCGTAATGAGTATAGAAGTGTGAGTAAGGGCCTTGTTTAATTGGGATGTTTTTACCTCTCCTGAAGTGTCCTGATGAAGCGTTGCCGACTGCTCTTGTGAAGTTACGACTCTCTTCTTTTGGTTTAGAATCTCGAGTCAGATTTGTCACGTTATAAATAGGCCATGTTTCTTTAAAAATAAAATCTGAATAAAAAAAAACAAAAACAAAATGACAACAAATAATAGCAGACATGTGTTGGTCAACCAAGTCCATATTACTAAAAAAACTATTTGCTATTTTCAACTTCCAGCTAGGCAGTTCAGAGCTGGCCTCTCTATGTGAGGAATATCGTGGCAGGGTCATAGTTCAATAGAAAGAGCCACGCAACACCCTGAGCACTCTGCTTATTGAACACACTCCAGTAATATTTTTTTTTTCCCCTCCCCCAGGGTCAACCAGTATCTTAATCTGCATTACAAAAAAATAGACAATCATCTCATTTTACTGTGTATTCTAAAAGAATTTCCTGAACGAGAGACATCAGAAGTTCTTGTCCTGTGTCAAAAGATCACTGGAGACTGTGGGATAGTGTTGTGCTGTGTATTAAAGACCCCTGTAGCAGTACTACGCTGCTATTGAAAAAACGTGTATAATTCCTCGCAGCACCCATTAACGGTTTCGGATCTCACCGCTCTGTGTGAAGAAGCGTCTCTTCCCCTCTGTGGCCTGCGTTTTCTTTGGTTCTGGTTTCTGTGCTGCAGCTGGGTTAGGGTAAGCAGAGCAGCCTTCCTCATTTCATTCAAGTCGTGCGGCAGTGTGATCGTTCAACCTGCCCTGCCTACTCTGCATTAATACAGACAGAGAGAGTAGGCGGGGCTGGCAGGGTTCAAAAGCCAGTGTTTCACATGATTTTAACTGAATGATGAAGGCTCTTCAGTGCCTGGCCGTTAGTATTCTTCATACAAGCTCAAAGTCAGGTAAAGGCTGATTTAAAATAAGTGATTAGCAATGCAATAGTAACAAGAGATCCTCTGGCCTGCCCTGCACTTACATTACATTTGCTGCTTAGGTCACAGATGAAGAAACTTTACAGTAAACATGTATTTTCATTTGTTTTCATTAGGTCTGCCATGACACTGGGTGAAAGAATTCAGCTCGCCCAAGCTGTGCTGTCACATCAGAGTGTGAAGTTGCTGTGTCCTTGGGTCGACATTGTCAATACCTTTTAGGATTTTGAATGCTTGAATCAGGTCGCCACGTAGTCTTCTTTATTCAAGACTGAACAGATTCAATTCTTTTAGCCTGTCTGCATATGACATGCCTTTTAAACCCAGAATAATTCTGGTTGCTCTTCTTTGCACTCTTTCTAGAGCAGCCATATCCTTTTTTGTAGCAAGGTGACCAGAACTGAACACAGTATTCTAGATGAGGTCTTACTAATGCATTGTACAGTTTTAACATTACTTCCCTTGATTTAAATTCAACACTTTTCACAATGTATCCGAGCATCTTGTTGGCCTTTTTTATTACAGCTTCCCCACATTGTCTAGATGAAGACATTTCTGAGTCAACATAAACTCTTCATTACTCCAGAAGACTAACAAACAACTTAAGCAGACCCCCCCCCCCCCCCACATAACACCCCTGTCCACTGTGCCAGATTTGATAATGGTTCGAGAAGCATGGCATGAGTTTACAAAGTGACACTAGATGGCGCTGTCTCTTACTCCTATAAAGACACTGCTGTTGATCCAGCCTCTGCTACACATGTCTATTACAGGCAACTAGAACCAATGAGCAGAGCACTGGCTCCTGTGCAACGTTGAGGAGGCAAAATCTACCGAGCCACCTCGCTGTGCTACAGCTGCCCCTACCGGCCAGGCAAGCAGAAACAACTGCAAGGCTGGACTTTGTCCTCCAGGGGCTGGTAGCTCACATCGCTGTGGCTTGGGGGTTCAGCAGATGTCCATCGACCCTTCAATTCTCAGCTGCTGTGCAAAATAGAAAACATTGAATAACTTTTGGACAGTAGCCTGCGCTGGCTTGACCTCAAGGATCTGCAGCAAAAAAAAGTGAGCTGAACTTTGTGAGAAGCGAGAACTTTTTTTTAAGAAGCTTGTCTACTAACAGCGATGTCAATGATGGAGACTTCTCCACATGAAGGTATGTTACTCTGCTGATTAAATGGCTTTATTGCTAAAAAGACCTTGATTTGAGTTTTTATTATCTCACCAGTTTATATAGATTTTTCTTTTATGTGTTTCAGAAATGTTCACTTTCTTGTACTATAAGAGACGGGGAAAGTGTGTGTGTGTGTGTTGGGAGGGGAAATCTACTGGACAGATTCACTTCTTTTTGTCTAGCGAGGAGACAGACGGCAGTCTTGTACCATAAGAGACAGGGAAAGGGGGTCGACTGGACAAAACATCAGAATCAAAACAAGGTTCTTTCCCCAGAACAACAACATTTATTACCAATTTCTCAGTACGAATATCAACAAGATTTTGTTTTTTTATAAACATACTTTTTTATAACTTGATTGCATCTTTAATTACTGAAGTAATTCAAATCAGTTCAAAATATAAAAAAAACAAAACAAAATAGAAGACACTTCATTTTTTGCATCAGTATCGTTATTATAGATCACTTTCTGCACTTCCTCTCCTAACTTTATTAAAAACTGCTCGTAACGAACAAACGCATTCCCTGAATCTGATCGGTCCTGCACTTCAATCCGTCACACACACCTCAGATGTACAGTTTAGAAAGATGCTGGAGCACACATGGATTTTCACTGTACCTGCTGCTATGCTGGGTTAAAGAAATCTCTTTGCACAAGCCCTGCTTTCAGATCATGTCACACTTCCTTGGTCACCTGGAGGGTGAAATTACACCCCTTCAACGGCTTCTTTCATTGACCAATCAGCTGCCGCTTCCGCTGTTGACTGACACGCTGTCAGACAGCGACCTGGAAGACCCTGCTGCCCTAGGAAGTGCGAGTGTGACAGATTTCCTGTGAGTGAGGCATGGAAAGTGGGAACTTTCTTTAACATGAAACATGAAAATCCAGCATCTTTCAAAACTGCACATTTGAGAGCCGTGTAGCGAATGGAAGAGCAGGACAGGTCAGATTCAGGGGATTATTTTGTCAGCTACAATTACATTTAAACTACATTTGAAAGAGCGACTTGGTACAGCAGTGAAACCTCACAGTCGTCTCAAGCTATGGACTGTTCTTGTAGTTTAGATTTACTTTGTATGCTTATCATGTGTCCTCAACAGAGCTCTCCGACTCACTATCAGGCATACCAGAGTGGGAATTCAAATCTAATTCTACACTGCTCGTCACTGAACTATAGAAGTTTCTTTTAGTATTTCTAAATTCAGTGCTACTTTGTGGTTTAATATTTATGCAAGATACACCACAGAGTTTAAGCATTATTACTGCCCCCTAGTGGATAAAAACAACACAGCAGTAAGATACATATGTAGATAGATGTGGTGTTCTTCGCACATAGGAACACCTCCTAAGAGAACACTTTGGCTTCGACAACAACCTCGTTGTGAAAAGGAATTTTCCCCATTGTAAATGCTTCACCTCCTGGAACAGGAACTTCTCTTAAAAGATGACATTTGTGGCACCGCTAGCGATTCGCTGCTGACCGGTATGTTTTGTAACCTGATAACTCATCATCATCAAAACCAGATTCGAACGGTTTGCTCAATCTTTTCAAAATGGACTTGTCACCGCGAGAGTAAATCTAGAGCCGGTGCTGCATTTGTACTGTATGCAGGGGTTTTGTTAAATGGAGTTTCAGTTAGTTTATGATTACAGTTACATACGCGTGCCTATTGCTTTTCTCTTATTTCGGTCACGCACGTGCGCCACGAGAGAAGTAACGTATTTGATTCATACAGTGACTGGCCTTGGTAGATTGTGTCTGTGATCATTCTGTGGGTGGCCTCTTAGCCAGAGACTACTGTGTGTATGCGTCTCACTGATGTATTTGCGAGGAGGGCAGGATAATCGTGGTTCCACTCTGCTGTACCTAAAATAGCTTAGCCATGATTCTGAGAGCTCCGCTGAGGGAACTGCTATCAGTAGGAAGGACAGTCCTGCTGGTTCGGCTGCACTGGAGTTTCATCAGCGTGAATCATCAATGGCAAAGGGAATGGGGTGTGAAGAGAGAGAGAGAGCGAGGGGGAAGATCAGAGAGACAATACTAATGAGGGAGCGGATCAACAGAGACACCCTCCAACAGCTTGTGGAGTCGAGGCCCCGTCAAGGCGGAGATCAAACAGTCACCCGATAGCAGGGACAGGTCCTAATAAAGTGACCAAGATGTGCTAAGGCCACAGTTAGCTCTTTGCTGCGGTTAGTGTTTTAAAGATAAGAGAGTCCGGACACATCCCCCTTCGATTACTAGTTAATGCGTTTTAAAAAAAAAATTACATTTTGACCCTGAAGCACCTTGCAGTCCAACACACACACACACACAAACAAAAAAAAAAAGTTAGTTTACAATATTTTTTAGTGACAGTGCCTGCTATCGCAGCGGCAGTGTAGGTGAGAAATTACATCAAGCGCTGCTAGAGTTCGTTTGGTTTAACAAACCCCTCCCCTTTTTAGAGCGTTTGAAGGGTTCTTCAGTGGAACATCTCGTTAATCACACGACAGGTTTAGCCGCTTTCAGTCTAGGAGGCGTGTTTCTTACCAGCTGAGTTGTGATCGGACGGGGCGGAGCTATTCGGAGTCACCGATAGGAAAGCGTTGGGTTTGATTGACGCCCGTTGCGTTCGATTTTCCTCGGCTTGGATACCTCCCCCCCAGCAGCTGCTCCGAAGCACAATAAACCGAGAACGACAGCATTGAGCAGAAAGCCCAGCAACCTGGTGCAAAGTAACAGGATTCAGGCTGATAGAGCCCGGCTCTAAAAGAAACAGTACTTTGAAACATCAGAGTGATTTACTAGGGACTCTGGTGAAAAAAAAAACAAAACATAAAACGTTGAAAATGGAGCCTAACTACTTAAACGTTACAGGTTCAAAGCTTTCGACATTATTAGTGTTTCAGAAAAAAGGTGTAGGTTTTCGAAATGTTTGTTTTAATACTTTTTAGCTTTAAGGACTGTACACAACTTTAAATGCCATTTTGAATTTGTATTTATATTTTTGAACTCGTCCTTAGATTTGAGTATATGGGTTTTTTTCACCTCGTCCACGCTGTGACTGTTTCAGAGATGATTTACAATAAATGTAGCGACTTAAATGTAAAAAATATATTGAGATATTTTCTTAAAATATATTTCACAGCAAAACTTACTTTCTTAAATATATTTTTTAAATAAAAAAATATATGTTTGAAGCCCCTCTCGCTTTCCTGAATATATTTAGCGCACTTTCAGAACTGTGTTACTTCACGGGTAGAAATAAAGTGAAGCATGGCGTTTGAAGCTCCTTTCCTTCTCTCCAATCTGTGACTCTATTCACCTTCCTCTCCGTTTCTTGTGCTTCAAACGCTATGAAAATCACACGGAAGCTCTCTTACTACCCCCTCCCACTCCAGTGTTTGAATCTGCAGAAGATCTCTCTTTTCTTTCCTCTCCTTTTGCCTCCTCTCTCTAGTGTCTGGTGCGGTAGAAGTTGGGCAGCAGTAGGTTGTCCAGGTTGTGTGTTTTTATCTCTCTAGCGTTTGAACCCGTAGAAAATGGGCAGCAGCGGGTTGTTCTCCCCTCTCCCCTCCTCTCGTGTTTGAACCTGTATGAGAAGAGCAGGTCGTTTTTTCCCCCTCCCCCTCCCTCTAGCGTTTGAACCGGTAGGAGATGGGCAGCAGCAGGTTGTTCTTCTTGAAGGCCTGCACTTTGAGCGAGGTCTCCTCGTCGAGCGAGGTGTAGCAGCGGCGCGCGTAGTCCAATAGCCGCTCCTTGGCCGGGTCGAACTCTCCCACCTCTGCGATCTTCTCGGGGGCCACGAGCAGCAACTCGGCGATGGGCGTGGTCGAGGCCACGGTGTTCCGGTCCACGCCATGGTGCTGGAACGCCTTCGTCATGTTCTTCAGCTTCTGATAGGTCAGGAGGATCTTCCTGTAGCGGAACAGCACGCCCGCTGGGTCTTTGACTGAGGAGAGAGAGGTTAGAGTCATACTGAAGCCAGCTCTTACTGTAGAATGAGTAGGCTTTAACTCAGGGGAAGAGAGGGGTTATATTTGTACTCAAGACCAATGTCTCTGTTAAACATGCACTAGAAAATCTTACTGTAGAGGAATGTTTTTTAGCGGAGAGCGGAAGGGGTAGAGTCGAATCATAATATCCAGTTTCTAGTAGCAAAATAAGTTGGGTCTTCAAAGACACCAGTGATTCTGCCTTAACAACATGGCTAGGTAACCCTTGGCAACCCATTCCGTCCACTCACCACTGTGTGAAGTAGTGTCTCCTTCCCTCAGGTCAGTTCCACACTGGAAACGTGGTTATCTTCGTCAGTGAATCCATTCATGGATTACTGCAGCTTTTATTTTGCCTCAATTAAGTATTAATCACTGATCTCTCTGGCGCCCCCTTTGAGCATCACAAAACCCTGCCCCTCTCCCCTCTGATTCGCTGCTCACCTCTCTGCCTCTCTCTGGAGATTCTGATGACGCGCCTCCTCTTGACGCTATGGTGACCGTTGGCCGAGGCCATGCCCCTCTTGGAGGCCCCGCTCCCTCGGTCCGACATGGCCTCCTCTCCCGACATCACTTCCTCTTCCTCCCACAGCCCCTCCTCTTCCTCTCCCAGCAGATCATCTCCATTCGCCCCAAATCCCAGCCCTCCCATTCCATCACCCTTCAGAGCTGCGGGAGACAGAACGAGGATTAGAAATCAACAAGGGACACCCAACTACAGCAACTTAAATACTGAAAAAATTTAATTCAATGATTAACGTTTGCACTAGAAGTAGGGTGGGCTCACACAGCGTGATCATCCCCTACGAAGGGCAGTGTGTGCGTTTCATCTATTCAGCAGTTCTGAAAAGGTTAACAGCTCTAAAGTGGCTACAAATCATAAAATACAACAAAACCCCTGAAATTAGTTGTATAATAAGTTCTCAAAATATAATATCAATCCCACACAATATTCTTTTGATGGTACTGTTACCTGGATTACATTCGAGACAAAATCATATTTTTCTAAGTGTTTTTTATTATAAGAACACGAGAGTTTACAAACGAGAGGAGGAGGCCATTCGGCCCATCTTGCTCGTTTGGTTGTTAGTAGCTTATTGATCCCAGAATCTCATCAAGCAGCTTCCTGAAGGATCCCAGAATCTCATCAAGCAGCTTCCTGAAGGATCCCAGAATCTCATCAAGCAGCAGCTTCCTGAAGGATCCCAGAATCTCATCAAGCAGCTTCCTGAAGGATCCCAGAATCTCATCAAGCAGCTTCCTGAAGGATCCCAGAATCTCATCAAGCAGCTTCCTGAAGGATCCCAGAATCTCATCAAGCAGCTTCCTGAAGGATCCCAGAGAGTCATTAGTCTTAGAAGGAGCTCTTGAGGGATTAGAGTAGGTCGTCGAAAGAACTTCTTGAGGATCCCAGAATCTCATCAAGCAGCTTCCTGAAGGATCCCAGAATCTCATCAAGCAGCTTCTTGAAGGATCCCAGAATCTTATCAAGCAGCTTCTTGAAGGAGCCCAGAATCTCATCAAGCAGCTTCTTGAAGGATCCCCGAGTGTCGGCTTCAACAACGATACATCTGTTTGTTTTTAAAGACAAACGTCAGTCAATTTCGACCTCCCTATTTCGACCTGGCCACGGGGCCCAGACCACATTACACGTACAAATCACTCAAATAAACTAAACATCGGGTAAGCTTTCTGCAGACCCCTTAGGTAGAAAATCTGCCAATCGGAACATGAAGCCTTAACCACAGCTATCGCTCAAAAGAGTGCACGTCTAGTTAGTGTGAGGTGTCAGGAAGACACACACAACTGAATGATTACATGTCAGGCGTGGTTTCAGAGTTCTAGGGTGGGAATAAGGGATGCTCCTTCACGTTAGATTGGCTCCTGTCAGCAGCGTATGCTGCTGTTGTTCTCCAATTAATTTGTGCTACTGTGCCTTTGGAAATATTAGTAAAAATAATACAGCATGATAGTGTTGCACTTGAGACAAATTAAATTAATTTTAACGTAAGCATTTAATGATCACATTTTGATGTTACAAAATGTTTCTGTTTTAAAAGGACTCTTGTGTGCAGTACAGGCTCAATGGGTGCCTCTCACTTTTGGCAGCCGGTTTACAGTAAGAGATGGTGTTTTTAGAGGCATGTATTAGTCAGCGATTTCCCATTTTAACCAAAATGCAGCACGTGTACATCTTTCACTTGAATTTCAAGGTTATTTTAATATAAAATTATTTAAAATTAGCTTTTTTACCTACTGAAACCAGGGCTCTCTGTTTAGATTTTTGATCTACTGCCGAGAATAAAACAAGCGACAAGAAAGAACACACAGAGCTTCTTATGCGCTTGCTGATGAAGTATTGGTTAGGGGCGGATTCTCCTTGCAGAAAAGCAACCAAGTTTATAATTTTCAGATAAAACACACATTTTTCTGTCTTGCTGAAGCAGTATGTTTAGAACTTGTTTATAGTATTGTTAAGTGGCTAACGTTTTTCCAGAGTGGCTAAAAAAATGTTAAGTGACTTTAGCCACAGTGGCTAACTAAAAGTCTTAGAGGGATGGTGTAATAAAGGCCTGCAATGGTGTTGCTTGTGACAGAGCCGTGTATCAGGGGCGCTCCCAGGATCTAGTCTCATCCGTCAACAGAGGGGGAATGAGCTAATAAGGCTGAATCTCGTCTCAGTGTCGCATGCGTTACACGCACCAAACTAAAGACCATGCTGCCACAACCAACCCATTCAAGAGTACCGAGAGCTGAAACAAGTATTTCAAGCAAACCAATTTCCCACATAAAGGAATAATCAACAATGTTTCACAGAATTTATTTATTTATTTTTTTTATGCAAACTAAACACACAGCGTAGAGGCCCGATTAGAGTCGCATTTTCCAGGTAGCAACGTAGCGGCCCGTTTACGCTCAACAGCGCTGGCGAGAGCCCTGATGACGTATCACGATGACGCTGAAGGGTCATTCTGTGATCGGGTAAACGCGATAAACGCACATCGTTCGCACAACGCCTCATACCCCTCTTACCCTGCAGTCCTGGCAGCTGGTTTAACTGGTTTCCCGCTGTGCTCTGCTGCTGGTAGGAAGCTGTGGTGGAGGTGGCGCTGTTACTGGTGTTGCTGGACCCTTGGTGCTGCTGGGAGGACTGGGTTCTGGAGCCGTGCTGGGAGCTGGGATGGTGCCGGGGGGGCGGGGGCTGGCTTGGAGCGGCAGGCAGTGATGAGCGGCGAGAGAGCATGGAGGAACCAGACCTGCGAGAGGAGGAGGAGAGGTCTGCAGAGAGGAGGGAGAGAGATTAATAGAGAGAGGGAGAGAGAGCAGAGAGAGATTAATAGAGAGAGGGAGAGAGAGCATGAAGGAACCAGACCTGCGAGCGGAGGCGGGGTCTGCAGAGAGTCAGGAGAGAGATTAATAGAGAGAGGAGAGAGAGATTACTAGAGAGAGTAGAGATAGATTAATAGATTAATATGAAAGACAGAGAGGAGAGAGAGAACATGGAGGAACAGGTCCTGGGAGAGGAGGGGTTTGCAGAGTCAGGAGAGCGAGAGGAGAGAGAGAGAGAGAAAGCAAGCATGGAGGAACCAGACCTGCAAGAGGAGGAGGGGTCTGCAGAGAGTCAGGAGAGAGAGAGAGAGAAAGAGACAAACGCTGACAGATGGACATGCAGGCAGACAGACTTACCATTGTCTCTGCGTCTCTCCCATGAGTAGGATCTGGAATCACCTTCTGAAAGAAATGAGACTGAGCTTTAGAGATCCGAGTGAGCAACAGGGAGGCCTTGCTGCTGAAGAGAACGGCATGGAACAAATTTATACCATTATACTATTCTCCTCACCCCTTGATCCTCTCGGCACTTCCTCTCTCTCCCCCTCACCTTGGTCCCCCTTGGTGAATGCGATGAAGCGATCCAGCTGACACCTCAGGAAGTCTCTCTCCTCCTCCAGATCCTCAATCCTCTTCTGAAGCCAGGAGTTCTTCTCCAGGGAGATCTGGAGCTGGGTTCGAAGATTGGTCACCACCACGTATGAGCTGGGGGCGGGCTCTGAGATCTCTGCCAATCAGGACGCAACAGGGCAGAGGAAACAGCCAATTAGAAGACAGTTTGCAGAACTAACAATTCCCATACACAGAGCTAGAGAAACACACACACACACACACACACGCACAGAGAGACACAGAGGTTGGGGGCCGAAGAACATTTCCACCCCCCGGAACTGTGATTATATTGGACACATTGTCACTCAAAAACAAACACACACTTTTCACTTAATTATCATGCTCTGCTCTGTAGGAGTGTATTTACAGTGCCTTGCAAAAGTATTCAGACCCTCACAGTTTTCACACTTTGTTGCTTTAAAGCTTGCAGTCATGACACTTTGAAGTAGGAATTAATATGTGTTTTAAACACAACCTACTCCATACATTCAAAGCAAAAACAAAAAGAAGTAAATAGATCATTTATATGCAATAAAAATGGCAAAGTCATGATTGCATAAGTTTTGAAATCATTCGTTGTGGCAAACCTAAATGAATTCAGGTGCACAAAATGACCTTTTCGAGCCACGCAATTAGTTGAATGGCCTCTGTCCTTGTGCAATAGCGATGGCTCTCATGATTTCAGAATAAAAACACTTGTCTCTGTGAGGTTCCTTGGCCAGATGGCGAATTTTAAGAAAAGACCCAACCATGAAGACCAAGGAGCTTTCAAAGCAAGTCAGGGATAAAGTCATTGAAAAAGCACAGATCAGGAGAAGGGTACAAAAAAAAAAAAATATCGACATCTCTGAATATCCCTGTGAGCAAAGTCTACTCAATCATCAAGGAATGGAAGGTGCATTGTACCACCCAGACACTGCCTAGATCAGGCCGTCCCTCCAAACTGAGCAGCCGGGCAAGGAGGAAACTGGCGAGGGATGCCACTGTGAGGCCAACGACAACTTTGAAAGAGCTACAGAGTTCAATGGCTGAGATGGGAGAAAATGTGCATCAGTCAACAATATCCAGAACACTTCGCAAAAGTAGCCTGTATGGTAGGGTGGCTAGAAGGAAGATATTACTAAAAATAAGCCATCTCAAAGCCCGCATGGAGTTTGCAACGAAACACCTGAGTGATCCAGCAAAAATGTGGCAAAAGGTGTTGTGGTCAGACGAGACCAAATTTGAACTTTTTTTTGGTCTAAATGCCAAGCGTTATGTTTGCTACAGACCCAACACAGCACATCTCCAAGTCCACACCATCCCTACAGTCAAGCATGGTGGTGGCAGCATCATGCTGTGGGGATGCTTCTCCTCAGCAGGGACTGGAAAGCTTGTTAGGACTGAAGGAAAAATGGATAGAGCAAAGTACAGGCACATACTAGAGGAAAACCTGTTTCAGTCTGCTAAAGACTTAAAACTGGGGTGAAAATTCACCTTTCAGTAGAACAATGATCCAAAGCACAAGGCCTTAAGAATAGGCAAGTGAATGTCCTTGAGTGGCCCAGTCAAAGTCCTGACCTGAATCCTATTGAGAATCTGTGGAAAGACTTGAAAACTGCTGTCCATAAGCAATCCCCAAGCAACTTGAGAGAGCTTGAGCAAATCTGCCAAGAAGACTGGGCACAAATTGCACCAAGCCGCTGTGCAAAGTTGGTAGAGACTTACCCAAAAAGATGCCAAAGATGCTTCCACCGAATGCTGAGTTGACGGGTCTGAATACTTATGCAATCAACATATTTCAGTTTTTTTTTTATCTCTAGTCTTCAGCTTGACCATTCAAGTTTTTAATAAAATATCAAGTTTAAAAATGTGTATGCGTCATTTTGTAACTTCACAAAATGGGATTCTTTAGGAAGGGGCTGAATGCTTTTGCAAGGCACTGTACATAAGCAAAACCTGCCGTCATTTTTCACCCTGCGTGGAGTGTACTTGCAAATACATTAACACAGCATCGGCGCTTCTACAAGCTTTTTGCTACCTTTTTATTCATATTTTCATTTTTATTATTAAAATGCCACCGCCAAGTCATCAGAGGGTGAAATGAGATTATTGTACAAAAAAAAAAAAAAAAAAAAAATGAAACTAGATGAGATGGTGGGTACTTGGTTACATGCGTTTTACCTTTCTATAGATTCGTTCCATCAAAAGTTTAATTATAAATACAGTATTTTAAAATGCAGAATTCCCACGATCAGCTAGTTTATTTATTTGCTGTGTAATGGCAATGTAGATTCCTGTTTATATTCCTCCCCTCCATTTCAAACTTTAATAAAATCATCTATTATCAATAACCGCAGGACTTCACCCTGGATGGGATGCCAGTCCATCGCAGGGCATCAAACACACAGAGGGCAATTTAGAGTGATCAATCACCCAGAACAGCATGTCTTTGAACAGTGGAAGGAAACTGGAGAAAACCCACACGAACACGGGGAGAACAAACTACACACAGACAGACCCCCCCCTAGGCCAGATTCGAACCCAGGACCCTGGCGCTGTGAGGCAGCAGCGCTAACCACCAAGTCGCATATAAAGATAAAGACTGGTACCACTCAGGATAACAGTCTCGATGTTTTTTGAAACGTACTGTCTATGGCATACATTTTTTTAATAATTCTATAAAGCCATTCTTGTACCTCAATCACAACTGAGAAACGTGTTCATAGCAAAACGGATTTATTTATTTAGTTTTCGTAAAGTTTCAGTTGAGAGTGATTGCATTCTGTTCAAAGTTTATTCTCAGGTGTCACTTTACACAGCACACTGAGGCTCGCTCCCTCCCAGCACACACACACTACCCACTTCGACTGTGTGTGTGTTTTGTAAATTACAGTACTAATCCTGAGATCTATAAAAATAAACAAAATAAAAATTCTGTAAAATATTTCATGAAGCGAACAAAAATTTTTATGGAATTTTATGGAGAATTTTTATGGAAAAGCACTCAGAATGGAAAAGCTACCTGGATATTCAGTAATTGTTGATCTGTAGCTGTATGTTTTGGACAAACACGCACACAGACAGACTATGGTACAGGGCGCTGTATGGTGAAGCTGCTACCCACGCAACCATGAACGTCTCAGAGTGGCAGACTGGCTGTTCTCACCTTGAGTGGGCGAGACTCAGCTTGTATCACACACACACACACACACACGCACATCACCCTGGACTAGATTAATTACAACACACAGTGCAATAAGAATGATTAAACAGTGTATCTAATTGTAACGTTAGGTCTTCCCCCATCTGATACAAAGACATTTCAGACGGCTGGATCACAGCAACATCAGGGTCTCTTGTTCTCACCGTCAAGAGTGTTCTCTGATTGGCTGTAATAATCAGTCTGCTCAAAATTATTTTCTTCAAAGGGAATTGAAATCTCATACTCCTCATCATCGCGTTTCACTGAAAAAAAAAACAAAAAAAAACACAACCAGCCTGTCAGTGACATCGACCCCCCCCTACCACCCCCATCGCCACGCGTGAGGGCAAAGTCCGAAGAGCAAATGGCACTAAACAGTTTAATGGAAATTTGGCAAGTGGAAGACCTTCGTTAGGTAAGGGAATGAGGCGTCCTGGTAAAGTCTAGTAAAATGATTTACAGTGTGTGGAATAACTTCTTGTGTGTTCTCGAGATGTACAGACAAGCCCCCCTATATCTCCCGGACCTGCTATTCTCAACAGCTTGTGCTAGATAACGTTAGGCTGCATTCACACTGGCTCCATTTCAAACGGACTCGGTCTGACTGGTTTAGTTTGAAACAATGTAGGAATTTGCTTCCAATTTTGTTTTCACACTTGGAAAACTATCACACCTATTTGACTCGCAAGCAAACTGATTTTTTTTTTTTTTTCCAGGTTTGCTTCAGTTCCTTTCACACCAGACAAATTCAAGCAAATCGGGGTTTCTTTTAAAAGTAAATTCAAATGTGTTTGTTTCACTTCATCCAGACTTAAGAGTTCTACAGGCTTCGCAATGTATTTTTTTCGACTTGGAGAATGGTTTGCGGCTGCCTCTATTCTTGTGCTGCCGAGATATATAGAACACATCGAAACAGAGTCGAGCACTTGTATGCAAAGGCAAAACAAACAAACAAAAAAAAAAAACGCTGCTCTTTGAGGAAATGCGTAAGAGACATCTGGCGTTTACAAGACGAGGCGAAAGCGGCGTGGCCATGCCTTCACTTCTTCACCACGGCGTCTTTCTACAGGACCCTGCGTGATTACGCATGTCTCCAATCATATGCCGTTTACGATCAAGTCGCCTTCCAGACAAAACTGTAGATTTTATTACCGGTATAGGCTTATGTTTTCGTCTATCGATTCGCCCCACTGCCGCTGTACTGAATGCACCCGTTGCAATTACGCACAAGTGCGCGTCCCTTCCTGCGCTTTCACTGGCCAGCGTGTAATCCCCGCTCCTAAATATTTTTTTTATTTTTTTATTTTTATTTTTTGCGAGGCGATCTCCTCGGAGATGGGACGGCCGCTGCGGGCAATGTGTCCCCCTCTTTACTGACACGGAAACTTCCCAAATCTTCTGCTTTTATTAACAGCGAGTAGACGGGTGGGAAAGAGCTGCACGACGGGGAATAATAGTGATCTAAACTGGAGTGTGGTTATGAACACAAGCGCAGTGGTTTTATTAGCATAGCTTGCAGCCGTGCTGTTGTTAGTAGACGCAGCAGTACTGTTATTTATTATCACTAGCCCGAGTTACAGTCTAGCATTCAGGACAGTTCACTGAAAACAAGAACATTGTTACTAATGTTGACGTCAGTAAGCGGCTTTTCCAAGGCGCACAATGGGAAAGATAACGCGTGTGCCCCCCTCCCCCAAAAACGAGTAAAACGGCGCTATATTACACTATATATACTATGATATATATATATATAATATATATATATATATATATATATATATCAAAACGCTCAAGTTCATCTTTGATTCTCAAATAGAAACAGGACAACATAATATAAAATACCATATAAACTCGACTCCACTGCTCCAGCACAACACACACCATCCACACTACAAATATTTTTAAGAAGTCCAATACAAACCGCACGCACACTCATATGCAAAATACAACAACCATGCGTGAAAACAACGAGATTACACGTATATACACACACACACACACACACACAAGTCAAAGGCGTTACCTGTTGGTTTGGCAGCGTTGTTGCGTTCCTCGTTCATGACTGTGTTTCACGTTATTTCCCACTAAAATTACAATCTTTCCCCAAGTTATTATTTTTTTTTCCCCCCTCCCTTCTCCGTTGTTTCTTTCTGCCTCTCCCCCCCCCTCTTTGTGCTACTGCTGAGCAAGTCCTCTGCAGACTCTCACACAGTGATTATAATTAAATGCTGCCTGTATCGTGTAATTAGTGCATGGGGGAGGAAAGGTTAGGGTCCCCGGGATTCCTGCATAGATCTGCTTTCACACTCCAGGAGCAGAGAGAGAGAGATTCCTGAAAACGCGTACATGCGCATCCCTGCGGGGATTCAAGGGAGTCCAGGCGTGTTTTTCTTGATTTTTCTTTTATTCTCTCAGCCCGTCGATTTAAACGCAGACAATGACAATTACAAGAGTGTCTCTCCCTTTCTCTCTCTCTCTATCTATCTGACTCCCTTCCTGGCAAGTCAGGGACCGGCTACTAATACCCGGACTCCAGCTTGAGCGAAGAGGATTTGGGAGGCGAGAGAGAAGGGTCGTTGTTTTGAATGCATTTTGTTTTTGTAATGATTGTTATTTATTTTAGGTAGCCCCATCCAATCTTGTTTTAAAATATGTACCCGTCTATATATGTTATTATCATTTAGATAAGCAGGAGGGGGCCCTGATTCTCGTTTCACTCGCTTGCTGGTGTAAATCCTTTGCCTTTTATTTCAAACAGGGGGGGCATGTTATCTATTAAAGGATATCATGATATTAAACGAGGGGATCTGAATTAAGTATGGGGTGCAAAATAACCCCCCCTCTGTTATCCGCCGAGTGAGAATTATATTGACTAACTCTGAGCAGAGTTATCTTCTGTGCTGCGGTTCGCACGGTTTCCCCGTCGGACCCATTTCTCGGGGAAGCTCCCTTTGTGTGAGAATTGAATTAAAATGTAAAATTAAAAATAGATAAACAAACAAGGAGAAATGTTAAAACTAGAATACCACAGTTGCTAGGTTAGTTAAAGCATGAATATTGCTTGTGCCGCCTAAGTTAATTTAATTGTTTACTGTATTTCTGTTGCTATCCATAATCATCTTCTTCTTCTTCTTCTTCTTCTTCTTCTTCTACTTCTTATTATTAATGAACGCTTTTAAATGTCTTTATTTGCTTTTTAAAGGGAATGTTAATAGCATGCATTTGTTTACACAAGCAGCGTGTCATTTAGACGTACTTGTATATTATTTAGACAGGCAGCAATAATCCTGTTTTTAATTTATCGTCTGGTTTCTATCCCTGACATTTTAAAATGTAACCTTCCATTTCTCTCAATGTTGTTTCTTTTTTTTTAATGAACGTACCTGTGAGCATACTTAAGCAATGCGGTTGAGCTATATTGTAACTCAACACTACATTTTGAAAAGCGACAAACCATACATTTTTATTTTTATTTTTTTAAAAAAACTAGTTTTTCGAGATTATACTGTATTTACAGTATATTCGTAAATCTCGAAAAAACTACTCACTTCTAAATCTTTTGTAGTCATTTTTGTATTACTTTAGTATAAATACATGTTAATTTTGATTCATATGTAGTTTCTGACTTTATGTGAACGAAAAGACACAAATTCGCCCATTTTCCCATTGGAAATAGTGATATTTCAAAATATCACTGTCCTGGTCACAAAAGCAAAGTTTGTGGAGAATAATAGCCATTTTCTATACTTTTGAGGCATAAGCAATTAGGAAATAACACTCACTACCCAGGAACCAAAATTGTGTTACACAGTGTAATTAAATTGAATATGGATCCAGTTTTGCGAGTTGTATTGACAGCACCTGTTGTGTTGAAACAAGACGAGACCCTGAACTCTGCAAAACTGGAGTAAACTAACAGACCCCAAGAAGAAAGAATGCTGCTGTATTGTCAAAATCAGGATTGTGTGTCTGTGTTTTTAATTCTTCTTTCTGAAAGAATGTAATAATAATAATAATAATAATAATAATAATAATAATAATAATAATAATAATAACTGGCATGTCTGCACGCGTTTTGTAATTAGACATGTTGGTAACCAGTTTGGTAATTGCTACCCACTCCATGTCTGTGCAATGAATCAGACCCATGCATGCACAAACTTGCACAGAGGCACAGTGAGACGCCAGTGCTGCTCTGGTCATGCGAATGAGAGGAGGGAGAATCGAGAGGCACAAACTACCAGCTGTGCACATCCATTCGTTATAACCCTATAAAAGATTCCCATAGTAAAAGCACAGCGAAGCACAACGAAGCATGAATATTGCTCGCTTAAGTTAATTTAGTTATTTATTATGTTTATATTCTATAAATATCCAATAGTGTAACAGGACTGAACAGGACAGGACAGGACAGGGAAGAACAGGACTGAACAGGGCAAAACAGGACAGGACAGGACAGGGCAGAGCAGAACAGGGCAGGGCAGACCAGGACAGGACAGGACAGGACAGGACAGGACAGGACAGGGAAGAACAGGACTGAACAGGACTGAACAGGGCAAAACAGGACAGGACACAGAACAGAGCAGAACAGGGCAGGGCAGACCAGGACAGGACAGGAGAGGACAGGACAGGGCAGGACAGGGAAGAACAGGACTGAACAGGACTGAACAGGGCAAAACAGGACAGGACAGGACAGGGCAGAGCAGAACAGGGCAGGGCAGACCAGGACAGGACAGGAGAGGACAGGACAGGGCAGGACAGGGAAGAACAGGACTGAACAGGACTGAACAGGGCAAAACAGGACAGGACACAGAACAGGGCAGGGCAGACCAGGACAGGACAGGACAGGACAGGACAGGACAGGACAGGGAAGAACAGGACTGAACAGGACTGAACAGGGCAAAACAGGACAGGACAGGACAGGGCAGAGCAGAACAGGGCAGGGCAGACCAGGACAGGACAGGACAGGGAAGAACAGGACTGAACAGGACTGAACAGGGCAAAACAGGACAGGACAGGACAGGACAGGGAAGAACAGGACTGAACAGGACTGAACAGGGCAAAACAGGACAGGACAGAGCAGAACAGGGCAGGGCAGACCAGGACAGGACAGGACAGGACAGGACAGGACAGGACAGGACAGGACAGGACAGGACAGGACAGGACAGGACAGGACAGGACAGGACAGGACAGGGAAGAACAGGACTGAACAGGACTGAACAGGGCAAAACAGGAGGACAGGACAGGACAGGACAGGGCAGGACAGGACAGGACAGGACAGGACAGGACAGGGAACAACAGGACTGAACAGGACTGAACAGGGCAAAACAGGACAGGCACGCTCTCGCTATTCCCTGCAGCAGTAGGAGGTTAGAAATGACATCTTCCAGCTCTGCTAGAGCTCAGGAAAACAATCTATAAAGCAGAATCGATATCAACATTTTAAAACCATGTATTTTTGACTGGGGAGCTTTGCAGAGGCTGGAATCATTTTTATTGACCCCCCCCCCCCCCCCCAGCACCCCTAGTTCCATGGGAGTACTGTATTTCAGCTCAGGACTATCTGATGTGTTAACAGCACCACCGTGTGGCGGGACGCCGCAATAACACACTATAGCGAAAGACCTAAAACCATAGAATGAAAACCGCGCCCAGCTTGAGATCACTCCGCCGATATACCGGCATCCCCCGTTGCAGGCTAGATCTGTGCGTTTGAAGAAGAAAGTGCTTTAAAGACAGGAGAAAGAAAGCAAGAAATAAAAGAAAGATTGCACGGAGATATTACAGAACTATCATTGCTAAGAGCATCAATTGTTTTGTGAGAGAGAGAGAGAGAGAGAGAGAGAGGGGCAGGCAGACGTTATTAAAGTCGAAATATGAATATTTTTCGATTTCTTGGCGATCTTTCGCACTTGATAGCAATTATCATTCTGCTTTTGAAAATCTGGAAAACACGATCATGTGCTGGTAAGTGCTATTAATAACATGCATAATAATAATAATACAGCTGACAATAATAATTATAACTGAACCAGTCATTCATACTGTAATAATCTGCTGTTATAATATATTTAAGTTAATGACCTGTTAATGTCAATTCCAAGGGACTGAGCTACAAATCAGTGAGAATAACAGCATTTCAATATACAGTCTGCTGTACCTGAACAAACACATTCATTAAACACGCAGAGAGGTGTTGAGATGCATTGACTCCAATAGAGAGCGTTAATAACATTTAGATATTGTACCTGAGCAACACATTCATTAAACACACAGGAGAGAGAGGGAGAGAGATGTAAACAGTGCTCTGTGTGGTAGATTGCACGGTTTATATGGCTGAACATTGCAATACTGCACAGCAGCATAGTGACAAGGAAACGTCCTAACCTTCTGCTTTTGTGAAAAGAGATTGCTCCTGGGTTGTAAGGGTTATTTCCTAATTGCTTATGCCTCAAAAGTATAGGAAATGGCTATTATTCCCCACAAACTTTGCTTTTGTGACCAGGACAGGGATATTTCAAAATATCACTGTTTCCAATGGGAAAACGGGCTAATGTGTTCCTTTTTGTTCACATAAAGTCTGAAAAAAACAACATATGAATCCAAATTAACATGTATTTATACTGAAGTAATACAAAAATGACTACAAAAGATTTAGAAGTGAGTAGTTTTTTCGAGATTTACGATTATGCTGTATTTACAGTATGTTGTTCTGTTTTAAGGAGCAGCTTCGGGGTTGGAAATAAGAGTCCTGTTGCATTCCTGGTTAAAACGATTGCAGCTGATAATAATTCCTTTGTGACGGATCGAAGTGCAGGATGGGTCAGATTCACGGATTATGTCTGCTATAAACACTTGAAGCATTCGACAGGTGTTTTAGATTGATTTCTTTGTTATTTGACAGGTATCTCAGGACGCAGTCAGATTCTCTTTGCTATCGTTTTCACTGCGAGATACCTTGACCTTTTCACAAACTACATCTCCCTGTACAACACCTGCATGAAGGTAAGAAACAGAGTTACAGTGAATCCCTGGTGTGTCGGGGGCCTCGTTGTTAAGAGGTGTCATCTCTCTCTTGTAGTTTGGGTGTTGTCTGCTCCAACAGTGTCAAGTGACACTCTACACACCACTGGTAAACCTGCTGTAAATCACACAATAAATAGCTGTCAAAGATAACAAAGTGTTGTTTTGTGTTCCAGGTTTAGTGCTTGTATCTCTTCTCTGTTCTGTTTGTTCTAGGTGGTGTATATTGTGTGCTCCTACGCGACTGTGTTCCTGATCTATGGGAAGTTCAAGGCTTCGTACGACAGGAATCATGACACGTTCCGGATCGAGTTCCTGATCGCTCCGAGCGCGCTGCTGGCGTTCCTGGTCAACCATGACTTCACCCCCCTCGAGGTAACGCACGGATACGCTTCTAGACTGTTCTGGATGGCTGATTGTCCCTCTACCGTATTTCTGCTCTAGATCCTTGGAGTCTGTTGCAATCCTGCTGCTACTGTTCTAGATCACTGCAACCTGTTTTACTCTGTGCCTCTCTCTCTCTCTCTCTCTCTCTCTCTGTAGATCCTTTACCCTGCTCTACATCTCTAACTCCTCCTCCACCCTTGCTCTAGGTCCTGTGTTCCCGATGTCTCTGACCCCTGTCAGTCTCTGTCCCCGATGTAGATCCTGTGGACGTTCTCGATCTATCTGGAGTCTGTGGCGATCCTGCCGCAGCTGTTCCTGGTCAGTAAGACTGGGGAGGCCGAGTCTATCACCAGTCACTACCTGTTTGCTCTCGGCTCGTACCGACTGCTCTACCTGCTCAACTGGATGTGGCGCTTCTTCAGCCAGGGGTTCTACGACCTGATCGCGCTCCTGTCGGGGGTCCTGCAGACCGTGCTGTACTGCGACTTCTTCTACCTCTACGTCTCCAAGGGTCAGTATCTGTCTGTCTGTCTCGTTGTCTGTGTGTCTGTCTGTCTGTCTGTCTCTCGATCTCACTGTCTGTGTGTCTGTCTGTCTCTCGATCTCATTGTCTGTGTGTCTGTCTGTCTCTCGATCTCATTGTCCGTGTGTCTGTCTGTCTCTCTCTCATTGTCTGTGTGTCTTTCTGTCTCTCAATCTCATTGTCTCTCAATATCACTGTCTGTCTCTCGATCTCATTCTCTGTGTCTGTCTCTCGATCTTATTGTCTGTCTCGATCTCATTGTCTGTGTCTGTCTCAATCTCATTCTGTCTCTTAGTCTCATTGTCTGTCTCTCAATCTCACTGTCTGTCTGTCTCGATCTCATTGTTTGTCTGTCTCGATCTCATTGTTTGTCTGTCTGTCTCTCAATCTCATTGTCTGTCTGTCTGTTGGGTTGGTTTGGCAGGGAGGGGGTTAAATTCCGATGGGAATGTGGGTGGAGCTGTAAAGTGTATAAGAGGGCGATCGCATGTGTTCGTGTTAGATTTATTGCTGGTGAGGGATAGTGTTGGTGTGTTTTGCGGTGCTCTGATATACTGAGAGTTCTCGGTGGTGTTGAGGTGAGGGAGCACCTGGGAGGTACATGGGGTTGGAGAAGTGGAAGGTGAATGAGTAGTGTAGTGTTTGTTGTATTGTTTCAAATCGTTTATTTTGGCCACTGTGCCTGTTTGTTTCTCCGTGTGTTTTGGGGTATTGTTGTTAAAAGTGACCATTGGCACTTAAACTGCAGCTTCTGTCTCTGGGTCTACTTCCTGGGAGTAAGAGTCGTGCCAGTGATGCTGTCCTTACCACTTAAACATTTCAAAAAATGTTAAATATGACATTTGTTTTGTCTCCCCTCTCTGCTCTCTCTTCTCTCTCTCCTCTCCCACTCCCCTATCTGCTCTCTCTTCCCTCTCTCCTCTCCCTTCTCTGCTCTCTCTTCCCTCTCTCCTTTCTCCTCTCCACAGTTTTAAAAGGGAAAAAGTTGACTTTACCAGCCTAGGACCTCCAGTATCCCTGCATACATCTGGAAATGAGCTGGAGAGGAGAACCTCTGGGAAGTGTGGTCTTGTATTTGTAATATAAAATGTTTGTGCCCCCTAAGAACTACAACTCCCAGAATGCATCACTTCTCAATGTTATTACAAGATAAACTCCACTCCAGTCTATTTTCTCACTAGAGTTAACATAAAATAGAAGAGAAATGTTTGTGTTTGTTTGTAGTAGAAATTCAGTTATATTTTATTAGGGCAAGAATGTACTGTAGTTTTTTGGGGGTATTTAAATAGATGGTACACATTACACTGCTGAAGGCACTGAGCTGAAACGCTTGTCTTCTGCTTGACTCTTTTAGACTTTTTTTCCTGGCCCCTTTACCTCAGTCGTTCTGAGTGCTTCTTATTATTACCGTCGCTCAAATAAATAAAAAAAAAAAAAATGGGTAAGTCTGTGTTGCTTTGAATCCGAACTCAGCAGCTGCCTTCAGTTCTGCGCTGAATCGGAAGGGGCGAAAACACACACGCGCTTCTTTACTCACTGCAGACCAACCATGTAGCCACTTCAGAGCTACAGAGTCGGAGGACAACGCAGCTCTGGGCAGCTTACAGGCAAGCCCTCAGGCGCCCGCCTGGACCACAGGGGGTCGCTGTGGACACCCTGGACCTCCCTCCCCCTGGGCGGCGCTCGGCCAATCAACCGGTCACGGTGGACTGGAACTTGCGATCCCCAGGCTATAGGGCACATCCGCGTGGAGCGCCTTTACTGGATGCGCCCATCGGGAGCCCCTGTAAAGACATACTTGCATTCTTTCAATCATTTGAATGGTGATATTTTTAACGCTAGAAATCAGTCTGGATGAAGCGCTTCTGGATCTTTTAAACATTGCCTGAAACACTTTTAGTTTTATTAAAAGAAATTGCAAATACCAAACAAATATTTGATTAATTCCAGTATTAATGAGCACTCAGTGATTGCAAACATGAAAAGGTGAGGGGGTCAAGGAAATTGAACTAATAAAATACTTTGAAAAACAGAAATGACCTTTTAAAGAAGTGAACTCTTGTTTTAAAACAGTGAAAACCCATTTCATTCCTCTATCCTGTGTTTAATATCCTATAGTGTGTGCCTCTCTCCCTCCTCGGTTTATTATCCTATCCTACAGCTGTTTACAAAGATCAAGTCACTAGATCCACGAAATAACTGATACGAAAGCACAGCTGGGTCAGAATGGACTCTTATGAGTAGGGGTCTACCTAAATCGCGATTTCGCCGAAATCATGAAATTGAGGGGGTCACCGCGAGATTCACCTCTTTTTAGGCTTCACAGTGTTCTGAAATACTGTCTACTTGGTTTATTTAATGTTTAAAGAGGTCAGCGAAATGTCTGCAAAATCCACAACCTACCCGTGAGAAATATGCAAACTTACCACGATTTAAGTAGACCCCTAATTATGAGGGCTAATATCCCGTAGTGTGTGTCTTTCCTCCTCTGTTTAATACCCTCTAGTGTGTGTGTCTCTCCCCTGTTTGATATCCTCGAGTGTGTCTCGCCTGTTTTAATACTCATGTTGTGAACCCTTGCACTTTCAATATCGTCCAGCCCTGGAGTCTTCAGAAGGGGGGAGATACAGAATAAATACAAAAAACATAACATTTGATATTTGAAACTGTGTACTGTTTTAAAAAATGTAAATCAATCGATTTCACTATTTATTTATTTCTTGTAAATATTTGCCATCATCTTCTAAATATTTTATCAAGCTTTAATAAACCTAAAAAAATTATTTATAATGGGATTGGGATTATTTATTTATTTTATTTACATTTTACTACATTCTGTTTAATTATCCATAGTTTTATACAGTATGGCATCAAGCACGATTCAGACAGCCCCCCTGAGCTTCAATCTGCATAGTTTTATATATTATACAGCAACACCAAACACGATTCAGACAGCCCCCCCTGAGCTTCAATCTGCATAGTTTTATATATTATACAGCAACACCAAACACGATTCAGACACCCCCCTGAGCTTCAATCTGCATAGTTTAATATATTATACAGCAACACCAAACACGATTCAGACACCCCCCTGAGCTTCAATCTGCATAGTTTTATATATTATACAGCAACACCAAACACGATTCAGACACCCCCCTGAGCTTCAATCTGCATAGTTTTATATATTATACAGCAACACCAAACACGATTCAGACACCCCCCTGAGCTTCAATCTGCATAGTTTTATATATTATACTGCAACACCAAACACGATTCAGACAGCACCCCTGAGCTTCAATCTGCATAGTTTTATATATTATACAGCAACACCAAACACGATTCAAAGAGTCCCCCTGAGTTTCAATCTGCATAGTTTTATATATTATACAGCAACACCAAACACGATTCAGACAGCACCCCTGAGCTTCAATCTGCATAGTTTTATATATTATACAGCAACACCAAACACGATTCAGACAGCCCCCCTGAGCTTCAATCTGCATAGTTTTATATATTATACTGCAACACCAAACACGATTCAGACAGCACCCCTGAGCTTCAATCTGCATAGTTTTATATATTATACAGCAACACCAAACACGATTCAGACACCCCCCTGAGCTTCAATCTGCATAGTTTTATATATTATACAGCAACACCAAACACGATTCAGACAGCACCCCTGAGCTTCAATCTGCATAGTTTTATATATTATACAGCAACACCAAACACGATTCAGACACCCCCCCTGAGCTTCAATCTGCATAGTTTTATATATTATACAGCAACACCAAACACGATTCAGACACCCCCCTGAGCTTCAATCTGCATAGTTTTATATATTATACAGCAACACCAAACACGATTCAGACACCCCCCTGAGCTTCAATCTGCATAGTTTTATATATTATACAGCAACACCAAACACGATTCAGACAGCACCCCTGAGTTTCAATCTGTATAGTTTGCATAAACATCTCAACCCATCAAGTAGACCCTGGGTTGCAGAAACGTAAGGAGATAGAATACTGTAGCGTGCACGGGGGAAAGCAGCAGCAGGGTTGGTAGGCGATGTAATCACATATACGAAGACATAAGCTCAATGTATGCTCCTTGCAAAGGAGAGGTCCCAGGTTCACGCCCGCCCTGCGCCTGTGTGTGGACTGCCTCACCCTGTGTGAGTCGCCTGCCTGCGGGAACCGAGAACTACAGCAGTTGTCGTTTTGACTGTCAAAGTGAAAACAGTGGATTTGGCTGAATAGCTACAGGAGACATGTTCAGACACGTTTTCTCTATCAGCAGCTGTACAAATGATGATTCTCTGTTTCAAAACTTATTTTCTTGTTAAAATGAATAGACCAATACAATGCAGGACTGCACAGCAAGTCTAGGCGTGATCATATTGAGAACTTTCAAAAACAAAATAGTGTGCAAAACCAGCTATTAGCCAACAGAGTCGAACTCAAGCCCAAAATAAACAGAAAACACTTGTATAAAACAATATTTTCTATTGCTTCACAGTGTTGTGAGATCATGCGGTTCTGAGCTGCTAAAACCACTCTGTTTTACAGCCCAGCAGTTGCAAGCAGAAGTCCCCTTCCAGCTCCACCCCCGAGTCTAGTGTCAGTACTCTGTTGTAACAGGTTTCAGGTGTAACAAGCAGGCTGTGTTACAGGTAGGACTGCCACCTCGCCCCCTAATCCCGGAGCACTGCGAGACAGAACAGGATTTTGAAGTTGCCTTTAAACTGAAAAACGTGAATTGAGCACTAAACCTTCGCCAAATTGATTCTGGTGATTAAATTATCTTGAGGCAGCGTGACAATACAATGATAGCTTTTAACAAATGAAGTAAATCAGTGCATCATCAATATTTATTTATTTTATTAATAGTTTTAAAAATATATATTTTAAAGTTTCTTTATGGTTTCTAATAGTATATCACCTTCTCCCACTGAAATCATTAATACCGAGCAGCTGTTGACTAGTCCTGACTCCAGACAGCCTGAACACTGGATCAGTGTTGTAATTTAATTGGGACAGCCAGTGTAAATTAGGGCTATATCTTACTAATTAATAGGATATAAATAGCATCTTTTAAATATTGAGAACTGAAATATCATTTTGTACAAAATAAAAATAAATATCTTGAATAAACCTACACACATGTTTATTCAAGATGCTTTTTTTTAATTATTTTGTAAGATTTGTATGATCACAATGATTTGGATAATTAAGAAACGGTACAAATGAAGCAAGTGCTTAGAGCTCAATTCACCTGTTTATTGCTTTCAGTTTAAGGGCAGCTTTAAAACCCTGTCCCGTCTCAAAGTGTTCCCGAATTATGGGGCCAGGTGGCAACCCTAATCACAGACAATATCCTGAAGGAAAACAGACAAACAATAACAACAAAACGTCTGATGACGGGAAAATACAAGTGAGGAAATCGGAGTTAAATGCAAACACTTGTGTTTGGTATGTTAAAATAAACCCGCTGCCTTGACTGCATTTCACACAGAACAGTTTTGTGGCGTGCGACGCTGCAACAGTTTTATACGCATTTATTACAACTTAAGAAACAGTGCTGCCGTAGTTCCAGGTCTGCAATACGCCCGTTAGCTCTAGTGTTAAGGATGTTATCTTCAAGTATCGTTCATCCTTGTTAGATAGCTTGTTGGGTCTTCCAGTCCTAATGCATCCGAGGAGGCCATTCGGCCCATCTTGCTCGTTTGGTTGTCAGTAGCTTATTGATCCCAAAATCTCATCAAGCAGCTTCTTGAAGGATCCCAGGGTGTCGGCTTCAACGACATTACTGGGGAGTTGATTCCAGACCCTCACAATTCTCTGTGTAAAAAAGTGCCTCCTATTTTCTGTTCCGAATGCCCCTTTGTCTAATCTCCATTTGTGACCCCTGGTCCTTGTTTCTTTTTTCAGGTCGAAAAAGTTCCTTGGGTCGACATTGTCAATACCTTTTAGAATTCGGAATGCTTGAATCTGACATTGTCTAGATGAAGACATATCTGAGCCAACATAAACTCCTAGATCTTTTTCATAGATTCCTTCTTCAAAACATGTCTAAGATGTTTACACAGCAGTGTCGTCACATATTACAGAACCACATACAAGAGTGTTGTTATAATATAGGCTCTTCATATCCGATTTGTAAATTAATTTATTATATTATCTATCTATTATAATATTAATATATAATATTATATATTATATAGATTATATATATATATATTATATATATATTCTATATTTTTTTACGCACCTAGTTCTAAGTGAAAAAATGGAGTGGATCACTTCTGCCTTACATTGTTAAGAAAGACCATGTAAAAATCTGGTTTCTGACGAAGAGCTTCACACGTGCTTCATTAATCAATACCAATAAGAAATCTTAATTTAATTAACCCTCAACAACAGTGCTCCACTCCGAGGTGGGGCTTTGTGGCGACACGAGGGAACTTCGTAGCGATAATGGCCCGGGCACAGTGTCTTCGTGTCTTTAGAGAGAGTCGGGGGGGGGGGGTTAGTGGGAGTAGTCGCTGGTGTACAATTTACCACGATTCCTAAAAAACATATATATATATATATATATATATATATATTATATATATATATATTTATATATTATATATCTATATATATTATATTATTTATATTTTGAACATATCTGGCGCCAGAATTTAATGTTGCTGGCGCTATATGAGGTACCCCAAATTTGCGCACCTTGGCGTTTTGCGCACACGTAATTACGCATGCAATGTCGTGGGAAATTGAATTTAATGACAGTCCTGCTGAGCTCCGGGTCCGAGGCGGCCGGCACTCCAGCTTTGTCTTAAGGACAGACATTAGACACTTTTAGACGATAAGTCTTTCTCTACATTGTAGACACGGGTAAATAATTTCAGTCAAAACGTTTGTCACTGCATTTACATTGAAGACACTGAGAAAGACTTCTAATGGACGTTTACATTAGTAGGGAAACACGCCCTCATCAATTCCTCTGTCTCTCTCTCATTCAAATTAAAAATGAATGTACCAGCCAAAACATTATAGCCCAAATCAGTGTGTCTAAATTGAATGTACAGAGCTACGAGCGCTCTCCCTCTCTCTCCTCTCTCTCTCCTCCCTCTCTCTCCTCTCTCTCCTCTCTCTCTCTACTCTCTCCTCTCTCCTCTCTCCCTCTCTCTCTCCTCTCTCTCTCTCTCTCCTCCCTCTCTCTCTCCTCTCTCTCTCTCCTCCCTCTCTCTCTCTCTCTCCTCTCTCCCTCTCTCTCTCTCTACTCTCTCCTCTCTCCTCTCTCCCTCTCTCTCTCCTCTCTCTCTCTCTCCTCCCTCTCTCTCTCCTCCCCCTCTCTCTCCTCTCTCTTCCCTCTCTCTCTCTCTCTCTCTCCTCTCTCTCTCTCTCTCTCTCTCTCTCTCTCTCCTCCTCTCTCTCTCTCCTCTCTCTCTCTCTCTCTCTCTTTTGGCAGCAGATAGAAATTGATTCTCTTAACAGGTGCTACGTGCTTCTGTGAGGGGGTGTCTGACTTCTCTCTCTACCCCTTCTGTCGGCTCGACGTTGAAATTTGTTTGGAACGACTTTTTGGGAACTTAGGAAGATAAACATAAAACAAAAACAAAAACAACTAAAAATCTGAAGAATTCAGGTGAGTACAGTGATTTACAGTGACCCCCTTCGTTAATTGTAAAAGGGTAGTCGCGCTACCTTGCGCGCACACACACAATGATTTGTAATATGTTTGACCACACCGCTTTCACTGTGCTTAATTACACTTTGCTGTGTTTTTACTGTGGGGAAACGTTTATAAGAGTTAGTTAGACCATTTGATTGCACAATCCTTCGAGTCTTTTAATTGAAAATGACTGCGGGTTTGAAGAGAACGAGAATGCGGGGCTGATATATTGTTGATTAACGAAGGTTGCTGTCATGCAGGGAGCATTTTTTGTATAAAAAGCGCTATATAAATGCAATAAACCATTACCTGTGTTAGTTATCCTCACTGATGTAAACATGTTAAAAAAAAAAAACAACAATCTTCTTGTGAAGGACTGCACTGAAACGCAACGAAGAACATCGGCTCTAATGAGATATAAATGCATTGCTGTTGATTTTGTCAAGGAAACCACGCTAAGAACATAGGAAAGTTTACAAACAAGAGGAGGCTCGTTTGGTTGTTAGTAGCTTATTGATCCCAAAATCTCATCAAGCAGCTTCTTGAAGGATCCCAGGGTGTCAGCTTCAACAACATTACTGGGGAGTTGATTCCAGACCCTCACGATTCTCTGTGTAAAAAAGAGCCTCCTATTTTCTGTTCTGAATGCCCCTTTGTCTAATCTCCATTTATGACCCCTGGTCCTTGTTTCTTTTTTCAGGCTGAAACAGTCCCTTGGGTCGACACTGTCAATACCTTTTAGAATTGTGAATGCTTGAATCAGATTAGTATCTTATTGATCCCAGAATCTCATCAAGCAGCTTCTTGAAGGATCCCAGGGTGTCAGCTTCAACTTAAAAGCAAATACCATTTTATTATGCAATGATTATTTCAACAGTGAGTAACTCCAGTATTGCACATTTCAAAGTAACACTTGCAAAAGGCCTTGTGATTTTCAGGTCATCGTTTTATATTTTATGCTGAAAGTAATACGATTTTAACAATGTAAAAAAAAAGAAAAAGAAAAAGTTTTCATAATACACAAATGTTAGAGTTGCACTCCGCTCTCGACAGAACTCAGAACCACACAGGTTGATTCCTTTATAGTAAAATGTTTTTATTTATTATTATTTTTTTTTTTGCAATTTTTGTTTTTTGTTTGTTTCATTTTCAGATCTCTGCAGAAAGGAAGGGGGATGGAATTTTAAACTTTTTTTTTTTTTTAAATTTTTTGTGGGAGAAATTTGGAACCTGAGAGATTTCTGGACTTCAGTGAGACACATTTCCACAAAGGGGGACAGCTGGACATTTTGTGAACCTGGTTATACTTATTTAAAAAAAAAGCAGTGTTCTTCTGAACGTATTTGAAACAAAGGGACAAAAAAACGTTTCGGTCCGTTTGGGGAAATTGAAGATTTTTTTTCTAATTTTTTTTTCATTGAATCAATTCTTCAGTATATTATCGAACATATTTTTGGGAGCATCGTAACAAAACACTTTACCCTTTTTCTGGAATTGTTGGCGGGTAAATCTGGAGCTTTTGATACAAGGAGGCATTATGTATATTAGGTTTTAACTGTGTCTCAAACATTAAGACAAAGGCTATTTGATGTAATATTTATTTAAATGAATACAAGTTACTGAAAAATCAGCAGATGCGTCAATTTTTTTTTTTAGCAAAATTCGAAGCTAAAAAAAGTCAACAGTTTTTTTTTCTAGGCTGTAAAATTTATTTAGAGCCGAGTTTTGACTTTTCTTCATGTGTTTTTATTAATTTATGTTTTAATCTTCATTTTTTTTTTTTTTGGTTCGGTTTCTATGTGTTTTTTTTTTTTTTTATTCTGTTTTAAAAACAGCTTAAGATCAGTTGTTACAAATCCTCTTTAGGGATACCCCTCCTGCCTAGGACAATCTCTTCTACTTGAAATTTACATGATTGCTGCCCCACAGCCCCACCCCCCCACCCCAACCCAGGAAAGGTGAGGGGGAGTGTCTGGGGGTGGGGGACCCCCCCCCCTTTCCGCTCTCCCCCTCACGGATCCTCTGCCCCCCCATCTCTCCGTCCCGTTGGCGAACTTTGTTGAAGTGGCGATGTGGTCCAACTACTTCGTGCAGGAGGAGGACTCTGGAGGGTTGCGCGGCGTGGCGGGCGGGGCCAGAGGCGGAGCCAGGGGCAGGGCGAAGAGAGGTGCCAGGGGAGCGGGGTGGAGCGACAGCCAGGATGGGAAGGTGAAGCTGGCGTTCTTCGTGGCGATCGTGGGGGTCACCCTCGCCATGCTCGCTGTGGGGACGGAGTTCTGGGTGGAGCTCAACCCCCCCAAATCCCTCTACAGCAACCACACCTGCCCCGCCGCACACTTTGGACTCTGGAAGAAGTGCTTCAACCTGCTCTTGGTGTCCGACATCGACCCGGAGAGGGAGAGCTGCGGGCCAGCCGAGCTGCCTGGAGGTGAGAGTCTCGGTGTCACTTATCAAGAGGCAGACAGCTCACTTATACAGAGCAGTGCTTTCCAACCTGTTCATTTCGAGCACCATTGTTTCCAGCATGGACCAACAGGTGTGCCAGTGTGCAGTCTTAAAACAGAGACCTCCCCCTTTACAGCTGTTGTTTCTCACTGAAAATGTGACGGCATCATCTAAGCGATAGAGCCCATCGATGGGGGCTCTTCTGTGTGGTAGATGACTGGAGTTATGTGTCCCGAGCCATAGACGAGAGCTCTAACGAAAGCCAAGGTCATCTACCACACAGTAGAGCCCGCATCGAGAGGGCTCTACCGCTATTAGAAAACGATTTCTTTATTTTCTCTTTAAAAAAAAAAAACCCCAAAAACGTTAACCTATATTTACCTTGAATTTATGATATTTCTCCAGGTAACATTCAGCTGAGGAAAATAGTCCCTAACATAATTAGAATAGAAAAACGACATCACACGCAGAGAAAACGTTTGTTGTTATTATTATTATTATTATTATTTATTATTATTATTATTAATTGTTATTATTGCTAATATTAATGATATTGAGAGCTTTACTGAAGATCTTATGATAAAATTTATATGGACAAAATTTATCTGGACATGTGCGATTGTTAGTCCGCATAGTATCGAGTCTGACTAGAAACTTGTTGTTGGAGGCGGGGCTTCATTCAAGCAGGCAGGGAGTGGATTGGCTGATGCTGACAGAACTGAAACAGGGCTGGCAGTTTGATTGGCTGGATTTGAGGGAGGGTGTTGTTTGGATCCAGCCGACAGAAGCGTAGACCAATCGTGGCTTCCCTGTTGGTTTGCTGTCCAGTAGCTGCGAATTGACCCTTCATTACGGTGTCCTGACACAGAGGTGATTCCCCTTGTCTCTAGATCAGCGTCAGAAAGAATGTTTAACTAGTTTTACTAGTTTAACTAGAGAACGTTCCAGCAGGCATCTATGCAAAATAGAAGCCTGCTAGATCTGGAAGCTGATTGGCTCTTCGCCCTCAATCGTTTTCAGTAATCCCCATCAGTAACTTTGAAAGTTCACAAGAAGTGCCTCTCGTGATCATTTCTCTGTGATTCAGTGGTGCGCACAGATGCATAACGAGGGTGCGGCTGAGGTAGTATTGTGGTTGAGGAATCATATCATCATTAAGAACAGCTGCCTGTGCGTACCAGCTTCAAGCCTGTCACGAGCCAGCACTGGTAAACCATTGATATCGAGGATACACACTGAGCGATCCTGCGGTCCTGTAGTTGTTCTGATAGAGGGGTACCCCTGAGCGATCCTGCGGTCCTGTAGTTGTTCTGATAGAGGGGTACCCCTGAGCGATCCTGCGGTCCTGTAGTTGTTCTGATAGAGGGGTACCCCTGAGCGATCCTGCGGTCCTGTAGTTGTTCTGAATAGAGGGGTACCCCTGAGCGATCCTGCGGTCCTGTAGTTGTTCTGATAGAGGGTTACCCCTGAGCGATCCTGCGGTCCTGTAGTTGTTCTGACAGAGGGGTACCCCTGAGCGATCCTGCGGTCCTGTAGTTGTGTGTGTATAATTGTGCCATGTTAAGCTTCCTATCCATGCATCTATAAATGACAAACTATTGGAACACTTTGGAGAACTTTTGAAGTCCGTACATCAAATACACATTTGTGTGCTACTGGACTGCCTTGGTTTCTTCTGGTTCTGATTGTTTTTGATTGAAGTTCTGGATGCTGAAGGCATTAAACTGTTTGTTTGCTTCTTGAGGGATATATGGCATGTCTCTCTGTCTGCTCATCTGTCTGCCACACGTCACACATTTCCATATATCTGGAGCCATATATCACATTTCCTGAAGACAAGATGCACTGTGAATCATTTTAATAGATTTTACCAGGACGCCTCATTGGTTTACCTAACGAAGGTCTTCAACACCTCTTATCCGATTCCCATTAGACTCGTCATTGGCATTTCTTCTTCTCCACTGTTCTGCACATGCTGTCGGTATTCATCATGGTAACCTGCTTTTTCATCACACCGATAGCTCTGATTGTGAATTGTGTTCATTGCCTTAGAAGTGTCCCACAGTGAAAGCACAGCAATGTGTATACAGCACAAGGAAAGTATGGTAAAGCACAGAGAGGTATGGTAAAGCATATTGAAAAATGAACCAGGGTAAACTGGTAAATGCAGATGCACTGTGGTAAACCCTTTGTAAGGAATGGGGCTGGATGTTGCTCTATTTTGGGACAGTTGTCTATAAACAAAGTTGAGTCTCGGTTGAAGCCCCTCAACCCCCTCCTCCTCCTTCCAAGTTTTTAAAACCCAGCTTAGCTGTGATCATTTCTTTATTCTGAATTGAATACGGGCTAATGTCTCTCTTTCAACAGCAAGGCTGCGTCTGCAAGTTCAGATCTGCAAAGAATGTGCAACGGCTTCCTGGCCTAGACCTCTCTCTCTCTCTCTCTCTCTCTCTCTCTGCACTATAAGGGAGGGGTAGAGGACAGCTGAATACAGGCTGCTGGGTTAGAGAATGATAATAAACACCAGCCCAGGGGTCTGTTGCAATTCTAATTGTGTAATTCTTATTTAAATTATAGCTGTACTGAACATTGGCACACCTGCTTAATTGTAGTTGTAAGGATACCATGTCGTTGGTCAGTAACACTTTAAATACACATTTAGATCTCATGCTTATTTTTTCAGAATTTCCTAATTTGATAAACATGCGACGCACTGCACATCGGGACCAGAACGACAATCGCTGTCACAGCAGCGTTATTCGCTCGATGTCTGAAGCAGCTCGAGCAAATCAAATCCAATTGCGTTTATCGTACACAAGAAGAACGAAACCTTGATCAGAGGCGAGCGGTCCACGCTGATTGCACTTGAATTGAAAGATATGTGAACGGCTAGCTATGACCTCTCTGTAAGGACTCCCCTTTCCAAGCTTAATCGTTCACATTTCCATGCGTTTTTCCACTGAGCGATCATTCATCATTCCTGTATTTTCAATCACTGCTAGTGATCCCATTTGTTTGCGAAAATAAGTGATAGTGTGTTTGTGTATTTGTACCTGTGATCACTGCTGACATGTTAGGGGAGAGTGGAATTGAACAACACAGCATTGAACTAGAACAGTAATGGCAGCAGGCTGTAATTGTGATTGGATTTATAATTGATCCCAAGTCTGATAACTATTCTTATGAGAGCTCATCACAGTAGATTTGCATGGTGAAGCCCCTCCCATGCTTTTCCCATGGTTATACTGTGCATTAGTTTACCCTGGTTTCTTTTTCAATATTTCACCATACCTCTCTGTGCTTTACCATGCTCCCCTCTGATTTAGCAGTCTTTTACAAATTTTGTTGATTCAAAATTATATCATGGAAGATATTTCACTGTTTAATGGTGTTGAATATTGCTTCATCTCTCTGTTTTTTTTTTCTTTCACAGAGGTGAACTGCACCTATTTCAGATTCTTCACAACAGGAGAAAATGCCGTCATATTTCAGAAGACTATCAAGAAAGGCAAGCAGAAATATGGATTTAAAATATTCACTCTCTCACCCCCCCCCTTATCCTCCCATCTCCTCTCACCCACTCTGTCCCATCTCCCTCTATCTTTTCCTCCCCTCTCTCTCTCTCCCCCTCTCACCCCTCTTCTCACTCTCTCACCCCCTCTTCTCTCTCCCTCTCTCAGAGCTCAGTATTGCTGCTGCAGTGCTGTGTTTGCTCAGTATCACGCTGATGATCTTGGCTTCGATGTGCATCACCATGGCGCTCAGTAAAGGGGTCGAGTTCCTCCTCAAGCCGGCCTCCTTCTTCTTCATCCTGGCAGGTAAACAGGAAACGCATCCCCCTGCCCGTCTCTGTGTGTCTGTCTGTCTGTCTGTCTGTCTGCATGCCTGTCTGTCTATTTGCAAGGTCACCAAAGTCTATTTTTACCATCTGTGAAACATTGCTAAACTCAGGTAATTTCCATCATTGTCTGATGCTGAGAAAGTAATTCCTCCTTTTGCCCGCTCCTTCCTCTCTCTCCTCTCACTCTCTCCCTCTCTCTATCTCTCCTCGCTCCTCTGTCTCCACTCTTCTCTCCTCACTGTCCTCTATCGCACTCTCCTCATTGCTCTCCTCCATCCCTCTCTACTCTTCTCTCCTCTCTCTGTCTCTCTCTCTCTTCACTCTTCTTTCCTCTGTCTTCTCTCTCCAATCTCTATCGCACTCTCCTCTCCCTCCCTCTCTACTCTTCTCTTCTCTCTCTCTCTCTCTCTCTCTCTCTCTCTCTCTCTCAGGTGTGCTGGTCCTCATCTCTCTTGAGGTGTTCAGACAGTCAGTCTACGCTCTCCTCTCCTCTGATCACACTGTCCCGCTCCATCACAAGTTCTCCTGGTCTGTTGCCTGTGCGGGGGTGGCCGGGGCGACCCTCATTTTCGGGGGTGTGTGCTTCGTCATCCTCTCCTTACCCACAAGCCCCTGGGACAAGTGCCTCAACAAAGACAGACCAGAGTCCTAAGAAACGAATCGTGAGATATTTGAGTGGCTGCCAAGGAAAAGCAATTAGATATTGAAGTAAGGAGGCTGTGAAAGGGTATTTAAACTTTTATATATCTGTAATGTTGTTGAATCTGACAGCCTGGGATCCTTCAAGAAGCTGCTTGATGAGATTCTGGGATCAATAAGCTACTAACAACCAAACGAGCAAGATGGGCCGAATGGCCTCCTCTCGTTTGTAAACTTTCTTATATATATTATATATAATATATATAATATATTTATATATATATATATATATATATATATATATATATATATATATATATATATATATATATATATATATATATATATATATATATATATATATATATATATTGCATATCTTGGATTCTATATGTTAATAAAGCTAATAAGAGGTAAGAGGATGGATTTCAAAATGTTGAATTTTAATTTTTGGTTTTTCTGGAAACCAAGTTAAAATTCGCTCCTCGACCCTTCGGATTTTGACTTGAATTTAACTTTTAACTGGGAGCAAGTGCAGCTTTACCGCCTTGAAGTAAGTTGCAGTTATTTTAATGCAGAGACCTAACAAGATCAAGAATTGAGGAAGAAAATGAAACTGGAAATGTTACTACATTAAAAAAAAAAAAAAAAAAAGCCTGGACTGTGGAATCCAGGTTCTAGAAAAGGAATCTCTGGATACTTTCAATATCTGGAATTGAGCTCAGGGAATATTAGCTTTGGGACATGCCAGGAATTCTGCTCTTTTCTATACCAGTTCTCTCTGTGTGCAAGGATCAGAAGGAGAAACATCTACAGTGGTACCTCTCTGTCTATATATCTATCTGTCTCTATGTATCTATCTCTGTGTGTATAAGTAAAAGTAACAAGTAAAAAGTAAATGTAAAAGTAACAACAGTTGGACTGCAACAAAATAAGTATTGTATTTACAAGCTGTGCCGTAAGAGACAGAGAGAGGGGAGCCGGCCGGACACTGCTGTTAGTTTAGCGAGGAGACAGACAAAAAGACACACACACACAGATCAATACAAAATAAAGCATTCTAATTGTTCTGCTTATTATAAGAAGCTAAATGGTTTAACAGACAGACTGAGATAGGGGGAGGGAGGCAGGGGGTGGTGAATAAAAATACTTATTTGTGGGAGGGGGGTTGGAATAGTTCAGATTTCACTGGGGGAGGGGGAGAGAGCGAGAGGGAGAGAGTAACTGTATTGCTGGTTTAACATGGCCCTGCCTGAGCTATGCCAAGACTTTGGGCTTAAATTAGCAGAGTCCGTTTTTAAAGCCAAGGGCTGGGTGACACCTGTTTAAACGTGTAAAAGAGAGGGGGCGAGACGAACGAGAGGAGACCGTTCAGCCTGTCAGTGCTCGCCCAGTTCCTAGCAGTGATTGACCCTAAAACTTTTGCCAAGTCAGGTCTTAAGTGATCCCAGTGATTCAGCATCAACAAGACTAGGTAACCCTTGGTAACCAGTCCCATCCCCTCGCCACTCTCTGTGTGAAGAAGTGTCTCCTTCCCCCTGTCTCTCCTCAGTTCATTTCCACACTGTGTTCCTCTGGTCCTGGTTTCTGTGCTTGAACTATCAGCTATAGGGTTCGTTAGCTCCTTTTAAGATTTTAAAGACTTCAGTCCAGTTTATCAACAAAAAACAAATCACTTTATGTGGACGAATCCCAAATTGAGCGTTTCTTTGTGATTTTATATGAGTTAATGTACTTCTTGAACAACAAATGCAGACGGATATGAATAAGTTGTTATAGATGGTGGAGTTGTGTGTTACACTGCTGGAGACAGAATCAGGACGAACACAGTGTGGGATGATGGCAGCTGTACTTCTTTATGTAGGCAAGTGAAGAAGTATTGCTAAAATGATTAGGCATGAAGAATCAGAATAAAAACTACAGCTCCCAGCATGCATTTGCTTCAGCAATAACAGGGGTGCTGGGAACTAGTTCTCTAGGCAGGCAAGAGATTTTTTTTCTCGTCCGTATAAATGTGTTCATATTTACACTGGAAAACGAACTGCATTTCTGGTGCAAAGTGGTTTGCAGTGTGCAGGTGTAGATGTGATGCAATGCTTAAACAGATGGCAGACCACAAAGTTCATGGTCCAAACAATCCTTTATTTGTTTTATAATAATAAAAATAAATAAAATAATAATTCCTGGCAATGTGTACTGCACACTGAAACCACAGGGTTCAGCCCTCAAATAATCAACACAGTATGAACACAAACACGGACAAGTCCAGACTGAGTGCTGACTTGCGAGTGGTAAAATACAATTTATTAGTGAACAGAAGTGCCGTGCTGTCTGGGTTTTTGCTGGCTTTTAGCGACAGCTCTCAGTACGTGTTAGCCCTCTAACAAGAACAAGCGTTTACAATTAGGACGACAAAACAAACGCTGAACACTCCCGGTTATATCGCAGTCCTTCAGCGGTTCTCCCGCAGCCATAACAAAAGGAGGAGTTCGCTCAGCCACATCCTCTTTTGTACCTTCTGCCACACGCCCTTGGCTAGTGAGTGCGATCGTTTTTCCTCCTGGGGCGATGACTTGGTGTACTGTGGTTCCGCCCCCTTTCTAGGTGGCTGACTTCCACCTTTCCCTGGAATGAGTTGTCAGACCATCCAGTCTGGGGCACTCTGTTCCCTTTACACAGCGCCCTCACAGGTCAGGAGGGAGATTTATAACAAAGATTTCATTTGTAACAATTTCCCATCACCCTTTGTGGTTAGTACTAGCGTGTGGGTGTGCTTGGAGCTGTAGTTTATAGTTCATCTGTTTCTAGTTGAGTACAAACCTTTATGAACTGAAACTAGCTGAATTGTTTGCTGTTGTTACTAATATAATATGTCAAGCTGTATACATCTTTTTAAACCAAACAACATACACTGCACTTACCTCTCACCGCTCCTTTTAAAAGAGAGCTAACCATCTTTAAAACCCATTCTCTCACCTCTTATTAGCTTTATTAACAGGATCACTGGCCCCTCCCTTTACAGGAGCGCTGACCATCTTTAAAATCCATTCTCTCACCTCTTATTAGCTTTATTAACAGGATCACTGACCCCTCCCTTTACAGGAGCGCTGACCATCTTTAAAATCCATTCTCTCACCTCTTATTAGCTTTATTAACAGGATCACTGGCCCCTCCCTTTACAGGAGCGCTGACCATCTTTAAAATCCATTCTCTCACCTCTTATTAGCTTTATTAACAGGATCACTGGCCCCTCCCTTTAAAGGAGCGCTGACCATCTTTAAAATCCATTCTCTCACCTCTTATTAGCTTTATTAACAGGATCACTGGCCCCTCCCTTTACAGGAGCGCTGACCATCTTTAAAATCCATTCTCTCACCTCTTATTAGCTTTATTAACAGGATCACTGACCCCTCCCTTTACAGGAGCGCTGACCATCTTTAAAATCCATTCTCTCACCTCTTATTAGCTTTATTAACAGGATCGCTGGCCCCATTTAAAGAAGTGCTGACCAAGGTGTTAAAACTTTATCATTTACAGTAGTGAACTTGAGATACAGTACATATTAGCTAAGGTATTACTGGAATTATTTAATTAGCTTCAGGTAGAATAACAATATTCATAGTGCCTTTCATAGCAAGTATCCAAAGGCATTTAAACAAACCAAAAGAAAAAGTATAATTAAGTACAGTTAAAAACCAGATAATTACAGTTAGGTACAAGTAAAATGAATCTTACAGTTAGCCCTGCTTTGCAGAAGTTGTAGCGAACATACATTCCCTGAATCTGACCTGTAGCGACACCCCTTCCACGGTTTATTTCATTAACCAATCAGCTGCCGCTTTCCCTGTTGACTGGCACGCTGGCAGACATCGACCCGAAGACGCTGCCGAGGTGACCTAGGAAGGCGAAGCAAGCAAACTGAGGACTTGGTTTAGTACCAGATGTCTGTTTTATAACAAAAATCCATGTTTGCTCCAATGTCTTTGAAACCTGCCCGTTGGAGAGCTGTGTGGCGAATGGAAGAGCAGGGCAGGTCTGATTCAGGGAGTGTCAGTTTCACATTAAGTTTCATCACCAATGCCTAACACCTGTATATTTTTCTTGTAAAAAATAAATTGTTTCATATATATATATATATATTTGAGTTGTTGGATTGTATTGTTGTGTTTGAGCCTGCATGGGGGGCAAACATTTTTTTTTGTTTGAAAATGATGTGATTTTGGGTGGACCGAATGCTCATTTATTAACGTATTTATTTGTGACCTTTACGGTTTGTTTAATAACGTGGCTTCGTTGAGTCTTACTGTTGGAGTGATATGTATCTGAAATGGAATTAAATGACTGTCCACTGCTGGTGTGAGAAAAGTGGTTGAATTGTGAAATGAAACACGTATCCTCTTTCAAGACTGAACGTGTCTCTCTGTTTATGTCTTATAATCTTCTTCTTCTAGTTCTGATTAGCTTTATATAATTTCTTTTTCACTCGTCACATCCTGGCGACTTTTTCAAAAGTTTAAAGCAAACCCTGTGGCCTCCATAGAGCTCTCAGAATCATGTCTGAACTACAGCAGGTTCACCAGAGTGGAACCATTATTAACCTGCCCCCCTGCAACACACTCCCCCCTAGTGGGTGGGAGAATGCATCAGTAAGAAATCAATTCCAACTGTATCTTTCGTTGCAGAGCCATCTCAAGGCGCTTAACAGAAGAGAACAGTTTAAAACATCAACAGCAAAACATAGAGTAATAAAACTCTAGTACATAAAAAAAGCGAAACAGCAAAATAAAAAATTAGTCAGATTGGAAATGAGTGGCCCTTTTAAGTACGAAATGTAACCGAATGGGTATTTACCTCCTAAAGACCCAAATCCTGAATATTGTATTCCAAAGCTGCTCGCCGAGCCTGTGATGCAGGCGTGACTCCGCCCCCAAGGTATCAAAAGGACTGCGCTCGCAGAACGCAGCGTCATTTTTCATTTCAAGACTGAGCCTTTGTGCTCTTCCCCCAGGCTGCATGGCTCCAGCTGGAACTTCCTTTCTTTCTTGTTTTTGTTTCTTTTAAACACCAGATGAGATGATTTCTGTTATTTATGTGATTGTTACAAAAGTCTTTTCGGATTGGCCTTGCCCGGGTTGGTGCTGGTCTTTGGCGACAGTTCCGGATCGTGTTAAACCGTGTTTTCAGACAAGACAAACGAAACACTCACCATGTTTTTCAAAACACTGGTCCTAACCATAACTGAAGGAACCGATTACATTGCTTCATCCCCTATTTATACCGTCACACATGACCCCTTGGTAAACGATTGCAGCCGCTCCTCCAATCCACATCATTTTCGATGAGTTAATTAACCAAAGCTCGACCACTTTCTAAATGACCGACTTCCTTTTAATCCTAAGCCAAGCGGTCCAGGGTACTCTGTTCCCTTTACATAGCGCCCTCACAGGTCGGGAGGGAGATTTACCACCAAGGATCATTGTCTTTTTGTCAGAATCCCTTACTCCTGCCCAGGGCTCTTCCCCATCACCCTCTCTTAGCGAGGTGGCTTACGTCCTCTGCGCCTGGGAAAGTAGCCCACGGTCTTCCTCATCCTCCTCGAGCTCTAACTCTCCTTCCCCTCCTCCACGGAAGAGGAAGGAGAGTCGCCATTCCTGGCGATCGGCAGACTCTGAGCATATGGAAAATATCTGGACGGTTGTTTCCCACCAAGGAACTGTTCTTGCTGAATTACTGGGGGAATGTTTGCCCCCTTAGGACCCCTTGGGGCTGCAAGTTCAGATTGGCCCCAGGAGGACATACTGTCCATCATCCATCGAGGATGTGGGTGAGGAGCTGGCGTTCCCTTCTGAGGACATGGAGTGGGACGGCACCTCCTTTAAGTTCAGCTCTCCCTATTGGCAGCGCTCATACTGCTGATCAAGAGGGCCACTTTCTTTCTGGGACCATCTGGCAACCTGCTGTTTCCCATTCGATGTACGCCCTATGAAGGGTGCATGATGCGGAAAAGCAGGGTCTAGACAATTTTCCTCTGGTTGAGGCTTCCATTGCTGCCTTGGTCCAGGTGCTTCCTTTGTCGCTCCTATCCAAGAATAACAACTCCACGACAGCTGGATGATCTGCGCCTGGTGGACAAAAACCTGCCCCGTTTGTCCAAACTCAATGGACAGGCAGGAGGCAGAAACCTGGCTTCATTGATATCTTCTCGCATGCAACTTGGGTTTTCTGAGGCACGTGTGCCGGATGGGGACAGCACAGCTGTTTGATCCCACCCCCCGATCACTTCAGGGCAGCGATTGGTCCCCTGGTGAACGAGATGTAGCAGCTCGGGAATCCACTATGGAGCTGGTTTGTCTGCTTTCCAAGCGACCACCTCCAGTATGGAAACCAGTGGCAAACTAGCACCCTAGGCCCCAGCAGCCTCAAAGACTGGCACAGCCGGCTGCGCCCGCTGCCAGAGGCAATGCCTGCGGCTGCTCACCATGGTAGCTATAACAGGTTCCACTGCCCTGTTTAGAGACAGAAGCCACAGGCCCAGAGCCACTTCTCAGGGAGCCATCCGGACTATTGGTGTCAGTGAACCACAGACATCTGGGTGCTTACTACCATTCAGACCGGCTATTATCTGCAATTCAAGCAGGGTCCCCCTCCCTTGCGGGGTGTGACGGCTTCACTCGGCCATTGAAAGGTTTTCTTGGCTTCTTCCGGAGGAAAACGACCAGAGGCCTGCGCTTGACGTCTTTTTGATGATGTCGGAGAGGGACCCACATCGGACTGGAAAGGGAAAATTGTAATGCCGGACCTGGTCCGACACAAGACTGCAAAGGGTTAACCCTCAAGGCCACTGCGTTCATGGTTTCAGCAGGTTTGAAGAAAAAATGCGGCTGAGTTCTGTGAGCACAGTCCTTTTGATACCTCGGGGGGCGGAGTCACGGCTGCGTCACAGGCTCGGTGAACAGCTTTGGTACACAACATTCAGGATTGGGGTCTTTAGGAGTTAAATACCCATTCGGTGAAGGTTACATTTCAATTTCAGGGATCCGGGGTTTTAAAAACGTTTGTAGAAATTGAGCCGGCTGGGGCCTCTCTTATAGAGGCAGGGAGAGCGTTCCACAGCACAGGGACCTTACAACTGAACGCTCTGCCGCCTGTGCTTTTCTTAAAAGCAGCCCAGCATCCTGGGATCGGAGAGGCCGTCTGAAAGATCTCTTAACTCTGATGGGGCCAGACCATTCAGGGCTTTATAGGTTAAGAGTAGGACCTTAAAATCAACCCTAGACCGCACGGGGAGCCAATGTAGGGCTACTAGCACGGGGGAAATATGTTCAAACTTTTTTGTTCTTGTTCATACTTGAAAACAGGGCGTTGCAATAATCAAGCCTAGAAAACACAAAGGCATGCGAAAAACACACAGATTTGTATTGTTTTGATCCCAAAAGCTTTACCTCCTATTTTATCTGAGTTGAACAATAAAAATTTCTCCAACATCCACAGCTTAATATCAGCGAGGCAGGTTTTCAGAATATTTGAAGGTAAAGAATCACCTGGTTTTAGAGACAAATATAACTGAGTATCACAAACATAACAATGAAAATTGACCTTGTGTCTACAGACAGTTTCACCCAGGTGAAGCATCTATAGGAAAGCAGAATTGGTCTGAGAGCAGAATCCTGGGGGACACCACATGTCACTTTAGATAGAAAGGAAGACCCAAATCCAGCAGTCTTCTACCATTATTAACCTGCCCCCTGCAACTCTGCTCCCCCCCAGTGGATGAATGATTTACATGAGAGTAGATGTTAAAACTTCATGCTGATTTGAACTCTGCTCTCGCCAAGATAAGCACCAAAACTAAGACGTAGCTTTGCAGTAAACTAATGTGATCCATCTCCATCCATTTGCATTTCCTTCCATTTGATGATGTAGAGATCCTTCTGTCTGGTGTTTTGATGGCTGCAGTGTAGTGCTGGCTCCAGGGATCGGCTCATTTTGCTTCCCCAGCGCATCAGCACACACAACGGCTGCGATGCTGGCTCCGGGGATCAACCCAGTGCGGTCTCCCCAGCGCATCAGCTTGACAACCGTCTGGATTGAGCTAAGTAGGGTACATCTCTGGGGTCTTCAAGTGGGCACCTTCCATCCTCGGTGTTTCGTCGACTAGCCCAGCACACCTCAAGAGGGCTCGACAGTGATTCTGGCGTCCCAGCATCACCCCCCTCCATCCCTCACTCAGCTCAGCCCAGCTTACTAACCCGTACATCAGCGCTGCTTTCTTTCTATTGTGCTTGAGATCCTTATACCACATAGAACCTCTTACAGGGGGTCAGGTTAGTGTTACAAGACTGAATTCAGGACTAATATATTTCTCACTGATGTAATTGCAGGGGGCAGGCTAATATAGTTCCATTCTGCTGTACCTGCTGTAGTTCAGGAGAGAAGAGAGAGGGGAAAGGAGGACAGAGGATGAGTGTGGAAGTAGTTTTGAAGACCTAAGAACAGAAACACACAGCTGAGTTACATTTTTAAAGACATTTATTTTGAAACAAAGCATTTCTTGTATAAATTCATGCAATCATCTTTAATTTATCTTTTCATATTGTTTTAAAATTTGAATCCTTGGTTGTCCTTATTCATTTCATTTCAATAAACTCAATACAATAACTTGTTTGTTTATTATAGGAAACTAACTCCAACTTTTTTTTAAAACTTTTTTTTTTTTTTAAATCTGTATTCATTCTTAATTGTGTTTTATTTTTTAAATCGTTTTGAACCAAATACAAATAAACCAAAACATAAAACAGATTTAACATAACATCTCTACTGCCATTATTTCTTACGAACATCTTTTATGTCATTTTTAAATATCTGCTACACCAGGGTAAAGAAATCAAACAAACCTTGCTGTGTCCAACTAGCAGCATCTTCCCCTATCGACACAATGATATGCCCCCCCCCCCCGCCCCCCGAAGACACCGATAATGTGATCTAGGAAGTGCGAGGCTACCTGAAAGGAAGGCATGCAAACTGAGAACTTCCTTAACCCAGCATAGTAGCAGCATATAAAAACTGAAACCCAGGTTTGCTGTAACATCTTTCAACGCTGCATATTTGAGAGCTTCGTTTCATTTAGGGTCTGTAAACTTAATACAAAGGCAAGGGGAGAGAAGTAAAGAAGGGAATGGTGCTGCGTACTGACCGCTGAGGGTGTCCATTTTCCAAAGATCTTTATACAATACGACAGAGCAGGGCAATCTTATTGAGAATGCAGCAGACTCTGCCCTAATGCATTATTATTATTATTATTATTATTATAGTTAAATGGCTCCAAACAGCTCCCCAAAGTTTCAATCGCATCATCTAGTTTCAATTGCCATAGTTTAATATATTATACAGCACTGGCATCAGACACCCCCACTATCATCTAGCCTTTCTCACTCTTCCCTTCACAATGGCAACACCCTCTCCTCTATCCTTACACCAACCCTCTACACGCTAACTCTTAAACCCTTACCCCTTCTCTCCTTCGAAATTAGAATCGGCACACCCTATCCCCTTCCCCCTCTCCTCTCACCCCCTACATCCATTCGCCCTAACCGCTATCCCCTAACACCCTCTCGCCTGGACACTGAGAATCGACGGAACCCTGCCCCTCCCCTCCTTCCTGTCCCTCCCCTCCTCTCCTCACACTGGTGTGGTTCTTCTATTCAGGGTGTTTGAATTGAAGCTCTCCTTCGCCTGCCTGTCCATAGTGCTGCTCCGGTGGTGGGCGAGGGGAGGGGTTTGCCACCCGGCCCCCGCCCTGCCTGTCGATCAGCTGCTGGGAGGAGGAGGAGATGCCCTGGTGGGAGTCTTTTGGGAAGCAGTTGTGGACCTGAAAGAACGCTGCCCTGTCTACTGTCCCGTAGAGAGGAGCGCCCAGCCCGCCCAGCCCCGCCAGCTTGGCGTCCCGAGACAGCGTGTACATGGTGATGTCCGCCCTGCCGGAGGAGGAGGAGTGGGGGTTGGGCAGGGTGGACACTGACAGGGGGCCCTGCGAGGGGGGTAGCCCCCCGAAGTTCTTCACCCTGACGGGGGAGGGCTCGCTGGAGCGGGAGCTGGAGTGGGAGCGAGGGCGGAAGCGGTAGCTGGGCAGGCGCAGGATGGCCGAGGTGCTCTTGAGGAGGTCAGTCCTCGAGCGGCAGCGCGCCTCCTTGTTCTTCTCAATGTAGATGTTCACAGCCAGCACCCCGATCATCTCCGCCAGGATGAAGCTCAGCCCCCCGAAGTAGAAGGACCAGCCATAGGAGTAGTGCCACTTCTTATCCTCGTCCTTCTTCATGGAGATGTCTCCTGCACTGGCTGAGATGTACACAATCACCCCAATGATGTTACTGAGGCCTGGAGAGGAGAAGGAGAGCGTGAAACTGTGCGTCTCTGTGTGTGTGGCTCTGTGTGTGTATCTGTGTGTGTGTGCGTGTTTTGAGTGTTTCTGTGTGTGTCACACATCCTCACTCATACGCACACACACTCTCTCACCTGCTGCTACGAACAGTATCCCTGCCCCCAGGATGATGTTTCTTTTGCTCTTGTAGAAACGACTTGCTGCAATACACACCCCCCCCAGCAGGAGCAGTATAGCGCTGAGGATAGGGAAGAGGCTGGAGGCCCGCACCACTCCTGGAGAAGGGCGGAGGAGAGAGGATTTAGAAATACTTTGCTTTCTGTTCACCAAGGAAGTGCAACATTATCTGAAAGCAGCCAAGCTTGTGCAAACAGGGATTGCTTTAGCTTAGTTTAGTAACAGATAAAATTAATATCTATGTTTGTTATAACATGGCAATGCTAGTGTGACCACACTGTATAATACTAATATAAAACCCATTACAGAACCACAGCAGCTACCCAGCATGGGGTCTATATAGAGCTGGAATCTGGTGCGCTGGCATTGCCTGCTGTGTGCTGGGCAGAGCCTGTGCTGCTGCCTGCTGTGTGCAGGGCAGATGCTGGCAGGATCGCAGGGCAATGGCACTGATGCTGTACCCAGCATGGGGTCTATATAGAGCTGGAATCTAGTGCGCAATGCTGTGCAGGGGCATCGCAGGATCGCTCTGTATAACACTGATACACAGCCCTGCACAGAACCACAGCAGCTACCCAGCATGGGGTCTATATAGAGCTGGAATCTAGTGCGCTGGCATTGCCTGCTGTGTGCTGGGCAGAGCCTGGCTGTGCTGTGCTGTGCACAGGGCAATGCTGGCAGGATCGCACTGTATAACACTGATACACAGCCCTGCACAGAACCACAGCAGCTACCCAGCATGGGGTCTATATAGAGCTGGAATCTAGTGCGCTGGCATTGCCTGCTGTGTGCTGGGCAGAGCCTGGCTGTGCTGTGCTGTACACAGGGCAATGCTGGCAGGATCGCTCTGTATAACACTGATACACAGCCCTGCACAGAACCACAGCAGCTACCCAGCATGGGGTCTATATAGAGCTGGAATCTAGTGCGCTGGCATTGCCTGCTGTGTGCTGGGCAGAGCCTGGCTGTGCTGTGCTGTACACAGGGCAATGCTGGCAGGATCGCTCTGTATAACACTGATACACAGCCCTGCACAGAACCACAGCAGCTACCCAGCATGGGGTCTATATAGAGCTGGAATCTAGTGCGCTGGCATTGCCTGCTGTGTGCTGGGCAGAGCCTGGCTGTGCTGTGCTGTGCACAGGGCAATGCTGGCAGGATCGCTCTGTATAACACTGATACACAGCCCTGCACAGAACCACAGCAGCTACCCAGCATGGGGTCTATATAGAGCTGGAATCTAGTGCGCTGGCATTGTGTCATTGTGTTGAACTCACGCAGGACATATTCATTTTGGTCAAAGTCTGCATCATCTGGGAAGTGATTAATCTGCGCACAAACGCCACGTTTCAAACCTACAAATACAAAAAAAAAATAAAATAAATGAAAACACGAACAAACCTGTCAAAAAAACAAAACCAAAAACCCAGTAGATGTGAGTAACATCTAGTGTGTACACATGGGAAAATGTGTGGCAAACAGACCCCATACACCCCAGATTCTGACACTCAATAACTTCCACTAAAAAGGTCCTTAGCATGTTTCCTCACAATTCAGCCAGACAGTTAAGAACATAAGAACATAAGAAAGTTTACAAACGAGAGGAGGCCATTCGGCCCATCTTGCTCGTTTGGTTGTTAGTAGCTTATTGATCCCAAAATCTCATCAAGCAGCTTCTTGAAGGATCCCAGGGTGTCAGCTTCAACAACATTACTGGGGAGTTGATTCCAGACCCTCACAATTCTCTGTGTAAAAAAGTGTCTCCTATTTTCTGTTCTGAATGCCCCTTTTTCTAAACTCCATTTGTGACCCCTGGTCCTTGTTTCTTTTTTCAGGCTGAAAAAGTCCCTTGGGTCGACACTGTCAATACCTTTTAGAATTTTAGAAACTTGAAAACTGCAAGCCACGTTTTCATTCAAATCAAATAAAGAATTGCTTTTTGTTATTTAGAAACTAACACCCACATTGGAGCGGTTTCACTGAAGCATGTTGGACGACAGTCCAAGTACAAGAGAGGAAAGTTACTGAGAAGCAGCGATTCATTTGTGCCGGATCCAGACAGGTGAGAATTACACAGTTTTCAAATGATGACCCATAACATGGCAAAAATCATTTCCTATTCCATAAAATGAACAACAAAACTATACTGTAATGATACCGACACCAACAACAAGACACAACCCCTCCCAGCTCCACAAGTAGTTAGAGGGAGAAAAAGAAAAAGCATTTATCTGACCCCTGGGGTTTTTCCAGTTTGAGTGCATGCCCCAGGGTATAACAGGAGCTCCTGCAACGTCTCCAACGGAAAGCTGTTGGAGATTTGAATTTACTTGAGGTCCTTGTTTACCTTGACGTCCTTGTTTTTGGAAAGACGTTGGAGGAACATGAAACTAGGCTTCTCAAGGTCCTGATCAGACTAGAAGAGTGTGGCTTGAAGATCTCCGTTGACAAGTGCCTCATTGTTGGTGTCGGGAGCTGCATTGCCCACCTTTGCCTCGCTGTGTTGTAACATAGTCTTCAGGTTTGAGCAACACCAGCGGCAAAGTGGCTCATCTGCTGAACAGGAGCAACGACACCGCTGCCATCGAGAGCGCTGGCTCTTTGCTGTTGCATCGTAAGAGTTGTACAAATGTTTAAATAACACAACTTTCATTTTTCTTTTCATTGTTAACACCCTGACAAATTTTACACTGACAATGAAGTCTGTTTCAAAGTCTTTTCAGAATGTCCGCTCTAGTGCACTGGGGGTTTGAGATCTGTCCGCTAAATCGTTGCAGGAAGAGCGATTAATAGAAAACCCAAAACCAAAACATACAAGTGCTCTGGCTTCTCAGTTCCGTACCCCATCATGGATCGTTGTCGCCGTGTTACCTGCTCGACAATGTGTGGGGGCAATAATCCTGACGCTATCGGTGCACTGGAGCAGACACTCTCAAAAGAGATTTGAAACAGACTTTGAAGCTAGAAGTGTAGGAAGTTGTCAGAATGTTAACAATCAAAAGACAAAATGACAGGCACGTTATTAAAACTATTGTAGCATCACGAGGGAGCGCGTAACGCTATATATTTTGGAACCCCGCTACTTACTCTTAAAGGCTGGTCGAGACCATGTAGAATCCGTGTCTGATGCAGAGTTGCACGCTCACAATGATCACATTCAGCGTGCACGCTGATTATACACAATGTAAACTTTACCACTCGGCTACCTCTAACTGGGACAGAAGGAGCTGTATTAACATGAGAACCTTGAGCCAGATAAGACTCTATGATGACATCATTGCTGTTCTTTTTACCACCTCGTGCACACTTGCTATGTGATTCGTGGTTACATCAGAGAAAGAAATTAAGAGAGCTGCACGCTGGTCTCTGGGGCTGGCAGCTGTGTCTTTCTGCAAGTATTAAACTGAATCTGTCTGTTGTATTGAGTCAGCAACACCATTGAAACATAAAAAACAGCTTTCAGGACAAAAACGCACAGAATAATGAAGGGGTTCGGTAGCACACCTCTGAAGGATGGACTGGGGCCGGAGAGCCGGATGATGGACGGAGGGATGGACAGGGTGAGAGATGGAGGATGGATGGAACTCCGCAGGAATTTTCACTTTCTCCCGGATCCTGTAGAGAGATAGAGAGCTGGAGACACAGACAGACAGGCAGACAGGCAGGCAGGCAGACAGGCACAAACACACAGACTGTAGTTCTATATTGAAGTAGTCGACAGGATCTGTATTAATGATGTTCAAATAGATAGATAGAAAGACAGATAGATAGATAGACAGACAGACAGACAGACAGATAGATAGATAGATAGATAGATAGATAGATAGATAGATATTCACACACCCAGATATTATACAAAGTTAGATATTTCTACTTTCTCCATCACCATCAAAACAGCCATTCTCCACAGCCTGGAGTGTGAGACAGATAGACAAGCTGACACAGACAGACAGACAGGCAGACAGACAGGTAGACACACACACACACACACACACACAGACACCACACACACACTATCGCTCTCACATTCGCTGACACAGAGACAAACACACTCATACTCACTCTCACTCTCACACTCACTCTCACCCTCTAAGCAGCAGATCCTCCACAGTCCGGAATGAGTGAGCGCGCTGAGGTCCTTCTTGTCTTTGCTGTGGGTGTCGTCAGTGCTGGAGTTGGCTGTGCTGTTGCAGATGAAGGCTCTTGCATAGAGCCAGTAGTCGGTGCCGATCGCCACCGTCATCAGACCGAACGCGGTGAATGCTCCCACTGCGGTGAGCAAGATCTGGATTCCCTTCTCACACCAGACCATCGTGAGCACGAAGCACCATTCCCTGGTGCACAGAGAGACTGGGGAGAGGGAGTTCAGACAGAAAAAGGGGGTCAGTTTCATTATCCGGCACACAGCAAGATGAGAGAGTTTAGAAATGGTTAAGAAACTGTGCTCTAGTGCCGCCATTTTGACTCAAAAACTCAATTACTGACTATAGGGATCTGGCTCCTTGTTAGAGCCACAATGTAGCTCAACTGTGATATGAGAAGGTACCCTCCATGATGAATTGTCGCTGGTGATGAAGTGCTGGTGAGGAGGAATTGTTGGTGATAAATTGTCATAGACCCATATGAGGCTCAATTACTCCCATGTCTTTCACCACTTCCACATCCTGCTTAAGTGCTGTTAGTAATCGTGCAGGTACCTGGTAATTTGCCTACCCAGCATCATATCACTTTGAACTTTCCCTGGCCGGTAAGACAAATTGACTCAAGACTGATCAGATTCAATTCTTTTAGCCTGTCTGCATATGACATGCTGGGTTAAGTCAGTAGAGCCTGGTACTTCCCACAACGACCCTGGTAGAATACAAGCTGCCAGTTCCTGCTGCTGTTTCTCATTGAGATGGGCAAAGTCCTCTGTTCGGACATCCGAAAATATTGTTCCATCAGCTCTTCTTCTTCCTCTATTACTCTGGCAAAAAGCTGCTCTATAGTTGCCACGCTTTGTGGATTCCACTCTCTCAACAGATTAACATGGTACCGTTGCTTTTTCTTAGACCTTTCTGGCGAAGCACCTCGTGTGGCCCTTGCCATTTGGCCAACAGACAGCTTTCCTTTGTAGGGAACAAAAGCAACACTTTTTGAGATGTTGAGATTGTTCTTTGTCTTGCTGTCCGGTCGTACCAGCTTTACTGTCTTTGCTGTGCCTTCTTCAGACTATTACAAGTCAGTGTTGACATGTGCTCCAACTGTCTCTCATTTGGAGAACATAGGAGAGTACATTCAGTTTTTGTTGTGGACGTTCTCCCTCCCATGCTTCTTTAAGAACATCAAGTGGCCCTCACTTGCCCTCCATACAGCAACTCGAGAATCCATTCAACACTTTGGGCACCTCCTGATAGGCAAACGAGATATAGGGTAGCCATTGATCCCAGTCTGAACCAAAACGGAAACAAACTTTTGCAGCATGTTCTTAACGGTTTGGTTGAACCTTTCCACCAACCTGCTAATCTGGGGGTGGTAAGGTGTAGTTTTAATCCCTTTACTACTCAATAACTGTACACCTGCGCTAACAGTCGAGAGGTAAAATATGTACCTTGGTCAGTAAGAATCTCAACAGGAATCCCTACAAACAATCCCCCTACAATATGTCTGGCCTTTATATATCTTAATGGGAATGCCTCTGGGTACCTTGTTGTGTAGTCACAGACCACCATAATAAAACAAATGACAATTCTTCTTCACTCCATCACTATATGCATAAAGGGAATGTCTATAATCAGCAGAGATATGAGAGAGACGCTTGCATGCCTTTCTTCTCTGGAGCTATAAGTTGGCACTCTGGGCATGTCTTACAATATTGTAATACATCTTGGTACATTTTAGGCCAATAAAACCTTCGGGCTACTCTAGCTAATGTTTTATTCTGTCCTAAATGCCCTGCCCATGGTAATGAATGTCCTAGTTCCAATACTCATGCCTTCAAAGCAGACAGAAACAAGAGCTGTTCCCCTTCTGAACTCACTCTATACAGAATTTCCCTCTTGACTACATACTGCTCATCCAAACCACTTCCAATTGTTCACCCTTTTTAAACAGCCCCTCTAAACTATTGTCCTCCTTCTGACTCTCCCCTATTAGGTGCAAAGTCACCCTCTTCCAATGCTGGTGGTTCTATTACCTCTCCACTTTTGACTTTTTCTCTTGGCTACCTTCTCTAACCCTTTCTCTCCCCTCTGGCGAATGGCAACTCTCCCAACCAATCAGCAGCCTGTGCCCTAGTGATGACTACATTACATGCTCTGGTATTTTGTAGCAAGTCTGTTAAGACTGGAATATCTTGACCCAACACCACTGGGTATGTCAACTTATCCACTAACCCTACAGTGACCAGATTGACCCTCTATGTCTAGATATATGTCTGCAGTAGGGTATAATTGCCCATCCCCATTTTCCTCTGGGTTCCATAACCCCCTGGACTCACCCCCCTCCTGCACCAAGGTCTGACCACTACCCGTATTAATTAAGGCTTCCAAGTTCCCCCCCATTAATCCCTATTGTAATCACAGAGTCTATCTAACCTCCACGAACACACTGCTGACTGGGCCTCGGAAAATAGCATAAGTTAGTCACCCTAGACTTTCTTGATGGACACCCTGACTTCATATGCCCTTCATGACCACAACTATAACAAATGATCTCTCTTTTCTCTTGTTTTACTGAGGCATGCTGTACCATTGGACTACTATGCTGACCAGCACCACCTTTCCAACCCCCAGACTTACCATGGGCTCACGTACCAGACTCCTTGGCAAACCGGTAACCCTTGGAGCCTAGTCTGGCAGAGATGAATGCGCCAGCCAGTTGGGCAGCTTCTTGGGTCGTGCTCCTGTATCCAAACTCGAACCTCTGGGCTGACCATCCGCAAGAATTGTTCCACGGTCAGCATCTCAGTTATGCTCTCTTTACTTCGGTCTTTTGGTCTGACCCATTTCTCAAACAGGTCCTTTAAGAGTGCAGAAAGTTCTTTAGGCATTTCATTGGAAAGGACAGTGACTGACCAAAAACTTTGTCTATAAGTCTATATTAATTTCACATTTTTGCAGAATTGCCTCTTTGACTTTTTCATTCTCTAACGTATTGCTCACATCCATGGAAAAATGGGCAATCCTGCCTTTGCCCATCAACAATGGCACCAAATATATGGCAATGCGCTCGAAGGGTTGTCAGGTAATGTTCAATATCCTCACCTTCAGCATTCTTTAGCAGCTTCGGGCCTCTCCATCCCATAGACTGACCCCTTCCTGACTGCTCCGTTGTCTGGACTGAGCTTGGGGACTCAGTAAAGGTAGTATGTGTTGGCTGTTGCTCTCTCTTGCTCTGTTCCACCTCGCTGTGTGATTAGGAAGGTCTTAAACATGGCTCTGAGTTCAGACCTCTTCCAGTTGAGACCTCTTCCAGTTGAGACTCACACCTGAGCACTACCTGGGTCACCGCAGCTACCACCGCATCACCCTCCGTGGCTTCTTGCCTGTCGTCTCGCGTTTTCTTCGGTGGCATTTTACTTTGCTTCTGAGCTGCAGTGCCCCCTGCTGGCCACTGATTCCACTGCTGCCATCAAATGTAAGATAGTGAGGTCAAGTGGCTGATGTTATGCAGGAAGCAGACAGGAGTAATAAAATGCAAGTATTTATTGTTGAACTTCAATCAGAAAGCCAAAAAAAAAAAAAAAAAAACATAAGCAAGAAATAAACAGTGTAAAAAAATATGAAACTCAACACAACTAGTTATAAATATTCTTTTTGGTATTGAATCAATTTTTCAGAACACACAGTTACTCTCCCTTTTTTGATCTCGAGCCTGGTTCCCCTCTCTCTCTCTCTCTCTCTCTCTCTCTCTCTCTCTCTCTCTCTCTCTCTCTCTCTCTCTCTCTATATATATATATATATATATATATATATATATATATATATATATAAAACTGTCCTCCACCTCCACCTAGCCACTCCCCTGTACTAGCTCAAGACTCAAATATATTAAAAATAAAAATATAATTCAGGCCCATTCTTTCAAGGAAAACATTGCACAGCATTGAATTCATACATACAGTGATATCAGAATTCAGAGCGCTAACATAAATCCATAATGCAGAACAACACAGGACCTAATCTAGCACTCCCTCAGGTACTTGTACTGAGCACGCCCCTGACTATATCGGCATTCCCGTTCGCTCCCCAACTAAAAACTAAAATGGTAAGTCATAAAACTATATAGTGTTCTAAGGCATTACAGGGAAACATTATCAAGAGTTTTAAATAATACAGAAATGTGTTTATAGCAGCCTGTATAATTGTCATGAATATGTGCATCTATTCTTGGCCATAACCACCCACAGCCAAAGTAAGTCAGTCAAAAATATTCAAATTTTTAACCCATAACAGTTACACTTATGTATTCATGCAAGATTATTTTGATAATTAGTTATTTGCGATACACAAAATATATTCGACAATAAACCAGCAGCAGAAATACAGTAATGTCCTTTCGTCAGGGTTCAGATATATATGATGGAGCACAAGTTTTGCTCAGCATTCTCTCCATGACAGTCCCTAACCCAGAACCCAGAGAAACCCTTAACAGGCTTGATTACACACTCTTACCTATAAGTCTTCTTTATTATATATGGAGAGTTGTAATCGACCAAACACAAATACTGTAAAGCTGAAGGAATTATTATTTTTTTTTTAACAAACACTTGTTGTAAAGCTGCCTGGTGTTGCTGTGCATTCGTGGTTTCAGTGATGGTATGTGTCTTGTGTTGTCCCCAGACGACCGCATCTCGGTTAGTCTCTCTCTCTCAATAGTGTAGAAAGTCAGTATTCAGAGACATGTCTCCCCACGTGAGGTCGGGCGGCTCCTTGGCGTGAAATGGAGACCGTTTTTGAAAAAACACAATTTTCAGGAGCGCTGCCAGTCCAACAGCTCCTGAAGTAAAGCAGATTTATTCGTTATCTGTGAGAGCGAGCCCGGTGGGCAGCATTTCCCATTCCCGTTTTTTTTGAGAAACTGTTGTTTTGCAGACAGTCTCAGTTAGTTTATAATTGTGACTGGGCGATGACATCAATGCCATGGCAGTGACATCACATCAGTGACATCACATTCTTATTACACACACTTACATGGTAGTAATAACACTGTAAAATTCACCAAGCTATATCGAAGATTACAACTCTTCATATATCATAGTATTATTATATTATTATATAACATATATAACAGTATTATTAATGTTATAGTTTATTACTGTACATATGATATAAATACTGCTTGGAGCTTTCTGACTGAAACAAATCATCACAAAGCACAAACAACAGCAAATTCAAATCGCTGTCACCCATGATGCTATAAGAGAAAAACAGAACAAACTGATTTTCGCGAAAAAGACTAAACCTTGTTCCTGTTCCACATCGAACAATCTGAACAAGTCTGTAGACAGACATACAAACAAAGAGGCACACACACACACACACACACACACACACACACACACACACACACACACACACACACACACAG